>NC_057801.1:416507750-416731507 GCF_018294505.1 Triticum aestivum
TGTCTAAGTGTTGGTCCGAACCGAGCCGCCTGCGGGGCCCCCTCGGGGAAACTCGAGGTCTGGTTTTACTCGTAGCCTGTCTCATCCGATGTTGCCCTGAGAACGAGATATGTGCAGCTCCTATCGGGATTGTCGGCGCATCGGGCGGTCTTGCTGGTCTTGTTTTACCATTGTCGAAATGTCTTGTAAATCGGGATTCTAAGTCTGATCGGGTCTTCCTGGGAGAAGGAATATCCTTTGTTGATTGCGAGAGCTTATCATGGGCTAAGTTGGGACACCCCTGCATGGTATTATCTTTCAAAAGTCGTGCCCGCGGTTATGTGGCAGATGGGAATTTGTTAATGTCCGGTTGTAGATAACTTGACACCAGATCCGAATTAAAACGCATCAACCGCGTGTGTAGCCGTGATGGTCTCTTCTCGGCGGAGTCCGGGAAGTGAACACGGTTTCTGGGTTATGTCTGACGTAAGTAGGAGTTCAGGATCACTTCTTGATCATTACTAGTTGACGACCGTTCCTTTGCTCCTCTTCTCGCTCTCATTAGCGTATGTTAGCCACCATACATGCTTAGTCGCCGCTGCAACCTCACCACTTTACCCCTTCCTTCCCCTTTAAGCTTTGCTAGTCTTGATACCCATGGTAATGGGATTGCTGAGTCCTCGTGGCTCACAGTTTACTACAACAACAGTTGCAGGTACAGGTTTTGTGATGAACATGACGCGAGAGCGATGTTTGCTTGTTTTGGAGTTCTTCTTCTGCTTCTTCTTCGATCAGGGGATAGGCTCCAGGTCGGCAGCCTGGGCTAGCAGGGTGGATGTCGTTTGAGCTTCTGTTTGTGTTTCATCCGTAGTTGGATGTTGCTCTTATGTATGATGTGATGTTGTATTCGTGTGGCATTGTATGCCTTCTGTATGTATCCCCATCTATTATGTAATGTTGATGTAATGATATCCACCTTGCAAAAGCGTTTCAATATGCGAGTCTATCCTTGGTGGGAACTTGGAGTTCCTTTTGGATAGGGTCGCATATTGGGCGTGACAGCCCCCTCCTTTGCTTCTTCTCCCTCCTTTCCACTAAGGCCCAATAAGGCCCATATACCTCCCGGGGGTTCCGATAACCTCCCGAAGATCCGGTATTGTCCAATCTCACCCGGAACCTTTCCGGTGTCCAAATATAGTCGTCCAATATATCGATCTTTATGTCTCGACCATTTCGAGACTCCTCGTCATGTCCGTGATCACATTCGGGACTCCGAACAACCTTCGGTACATCAAAACTCATAAACTCATAATAAAACTATCAACGAAACCTTAAGCGTGCGGACCCTACGGGTTTGAGAACTATGTAGACATGACCTAGAACTGTTTCCGGTCAATAACCAATAGTGGAACCTGGATGCTCATATTGGCTCCTACATATTCTACGAAGATCTTTATCGGTCAAACCGGATAACAACATACGTTGTTCCCTTTGTCATCGGTATTTTACTTGCCCGAGATTCGATCTTCGGTATCCAATACCTAGTTCAATCTCGCTACCGGCAAGTCTCTTTACTCGTTACGTAATGCATCATTCTGTAACTAACTCATTAGCTACATTGCTTGCAAGGCTTATAGTGATGTGCATTACCAAGAGGGCCCAAAGATACCTCTCCGACAATCGGAGTGACAAAACCTAATCTCGAAATACGCCAACTCAACGTGTACCTTTGGAGACACCTGTAGAGCTCCTTTATAATCACCCAGTTACGTTGTGACGTTTGGTAGCACACAAAGTGTTCCTCTGGTAAACGGTAGTTGCATAATCTCATAGTTATAGGAACTTGTATAAGTCATGAAGAAAGCAATAGCAACATACTAAACGATAAAGTGCTAAGCTAACGGAATGGGTCAAGTCAATCACATCATTCTCCTAATGATATGATCCCGTTAATCAAATGACAACACATGTCTATGGTTAGGAAACATAACCATCTTTGATTAATGAGCTAGTCAAGTAGAGGCATACTAGTGACATTAAGTTTGTCTGTGTATTCACACATGTATCATGTTTCCGGTTAATACAATTCTAGCATGAATAATAAACACTTATCATGATATGAGGAAATAAATAATAACTTTATTATTGCCTCTAGGGCATATTTCCTTCAGTCTCCCACTTGCATTAGAGTCAATAATCTAGATTACACAGTAATGATTCTAACACCCATGGAGTCTTGGTGCTGATCATGTTTTGCTCGTGGAAGAGGCTTAGTCAACGGGTCTGCAACATTCAGATCCTTATGTATCTTGCAAATCTCTATGTCTCCCACCTGGACTTGGTCCCGGATGGAATTGAAGCGTCTCTTGATGTGCTTGGTCCTCTTGTGAAATCTGGATTCCTTTGCCAAGGCAATTGCACCAGTATTGTCACATAAGATCTTCATTGGTCCCGATGCACTAGGTATGACACCTAGATCAGAAATGAACTCTTTCATCCAGACTCCTTCATTTGCTGCTTCCGAAGCAGCTATGTACTCCGCTTCACACGTAGATCCCGCCACGACGCTTTGTTTAGAATTGCACCAACTGACAGCTCCACCGTTCAATATAAACATGTATCCGGTTTGCGATTTAGAATCGTCCGGATCAGTGTCAAAGCTTGCATAGACGTAACCATTTACGACTAGCTCTTTGTCACCTCCATAAACAAGAAACATATCCTTAGTCCTTTTCAGGTATTTTAGGATGTTCTTGACCGTTGTCCAGTGATCCCCTCCTGGATTACTTTGGTACCTCCCTGCCAAACTTATTGCTAAGCATACGTCAGGTCTGGTACACAGCATTGCATATATGATAGAGCCTATGTTTGAAGCATAGGGAACATCTTTCATTTTCTCTCTATTTTCTGCTGTGGTCGGGCATTGAGTCTGACTCAACTTCACACCTTGTAATACAGGCAAGAATCCTTTCTTTGCCTGATCCATTTTGAACTTTTTCAAAACTTTATCAAGGTATGTGCTTTGTGAAAGTCCAATCAAGCGTCTTGATCTATCTCTATAGATCTTGATGCCCAATATGTAAGCAGCTTCACCGACGTCTTTCATTGAAAAACTTTTGTTCAAGTATCCCTTTATGCTATCCAGAAATTCTATATCATTTCCAATTAACAATATGTCATCTACATATAATATCAGAAATGCTACAGAGCTCTCACTCACTTTCTTGTAAATACAGGCTTCTCCAAAAGTCTGTATAAAACCATATGCCTTGATCACACTATCAAAGCGTTTATTCCAACTCCGAGAGGCTTGCACCAGTCCATAAATGGATCGCTGGAGCTTGCATACTTTGTTAGCACCTTTTGGATCGACAAAACCTTCCGGTTGCATCATATACAACTCTTGTTCCAGAAATCCATTCAGGAATGCAGTTTTGACATCCATTTGCCATATTTCATAATCATAAAATGCAGCAATTGCTAACATGATTCAGACAGACTTAAGCATCGCTACGGGCGAGAAAGTCTCATCGTAGTCAACCCCTTGAACTTGTCGAAAACCTTTTGCAACAAGTCGAGCTTTGTAGACAGTTACATTACCATCAGCGTCAGTCTTCTTCTTGAAGATCCATTTATTCTCGATGGCTTGCCGATCATTGGGCAAGTCAACCAAAGTCCATACTTTGTTCTCATACATGGATCCCATCTCGGATTTCATGGCCTCAAGCCATTTTGCGGAATCTGGGCTCATCATCGCTTCCTCATAGTTCGTAGGTTCGCCATGGTCAAGTAACATGACTTCCAGAATAGGATTACCATACCACTCTGGTGCGGATCTTACTCTGGTTGACCTACGAGGTTCGGTAGTAACTTGACCTGAAGTTTCATGATCAATATCATTAGCTTCCTCACTGATTGGTGTAGTTGTCACAGGAACCGGTTCTTCTGATGAACTACTTTCCAATAAGGGAGCAGGCACAATTACCTCATCAAGTTCTACTTTCCTCCCACTCACTTCTTTCGAGAGAAACTCCTTCTCTAGAAAGGATCCGAATTTAGCAACAAAAATCTTGCCCTCAGATCTGTGATAGAAGGTGTACCCAATAGTCTCTTTTGGGTATCCTATGAAGACACAATTCTCCGATTTGGGTTCGAGCTTATCTGGTTGAAGTTTCTTCACATAAGCATCGCAACCCCAAACTTTAAGAAACGACAACTTTGGTTTCTTGCCAAACCATAGTTCATAAGGTGTCGTCTCAACAGATTTTGATGGTGCCCTATTTAACGTGAATGCGGCCATCTCTAAAGCATAACCCCAAAGCGATAGCGGTAATTCAGTAAGAGACATCATTGATCGCACCATATCTAGTAAAGTATGATTACGATGTTCGGACACACCATTTCGTTGTGGTGTTTCGGGTGGCGTGAGTTGTGAAACTATTCCGCATTGTTTCAAATGTAAACCAAACTCGTAACTCAAATATTCTCCTCCACGATCAGATCGTAGAAACTTTATTTTCTTGTTACGATGATTTTCCACTTCACTCTGAAATTCTTTGAACTTTTTAAATGTTTCAGACTTGTGTTTCATCAAGTAGATATACCCATATCTGCTCAAATCATCTGTGAAGGTGAGAAAATAACGATACCCGCCACGAGCCTCAATATTGATTGGACCACAAACATCAGTATGTATGATTTCCAACAAATCAGTTGCTCGCTCCATTGTTCCAGAGAACGGCGTTTTAGTCATCTTGCCCATGAGGCACGGTTCGCAAGTACCAAGTGATTCATAATCAAGTGATTCCAGAAGTCCATCAGTATGGAGTTTCTTCATGCGCTTTACACCAATATGACCCAAACGGCAGTGCCACAAATAAGTTGCACTATCATTATCAACTCTGCATCTTTTGGCTTCAACATTATGAATATGTGTATCACTACTATCGAGATTTAATAAAAATAGACCACTCTTCAAGGGTGCATGACCATAAAAGATATTACTCATATAAATAGAACAACTATTATTCTCTGATGTAAATGAATAACCGTCTCGCATCAAACAAGATCCAGATATAATGTTCATGCTCAACGCTGGCACCAAATAACAATTATTCAGGTCTAAAACTAATCCCGATGGTAGATGTAGAGGTAGCGTGCCAACCGCGATCACATCGACTGTGGAACCATTTCCCACGCGCATCGTCGCCTCGTCCTTAGCCAATCTTCGCTTAATCCGTAGTCCCTGTTTCGAGTTGCAAATATTAGCAACAGAACCAGTATCAAATACCCAGGTGCTACTGCGAGCATTAGTAAGGTACACATCAATAACATGTATATCACATATACCTTTGTTCACCTTGCCATCCTTCTTATCCGCCAAATACTTGGGGCAGTTCCGCTTCCAGTGTCCAGTCTGCTTGCAGTAGAAGCACTCAGTCTCAGGCTTAGGTCCAGATTTGGGTTTCTTCTCTTGAGCAACAACTTGTTTGTTGTTCTTCTTGAAGTTCCCCTTCTTCTTCCCTTTACCCTTTTTCTTGAAACTGGTGGTCTTATTGACCATCAACACTTGATGCTCCTTCTTGATTTCTACCTCCGCAGCCTTTTAGCATTGCGAAGAGCTCGGGAATAGTCTTGTCCATCCCTTGCATATTATAGTTCATCACGAAGCTCTTGTAGCTTGGTGGCAGTGATTGAAGAATTCTGTCAATGACACTATCATCAGGAAGATTAACTCCCAGTTGAATCAAGTGATTATTATACCCAGACATTTTAAGTATATGTTTACTGACAGAACTATTCTCCTCCATCTTATAGCTATAGAACTTATTGGAGACTTCATATCTCTCAATCCGAGCATTTGCTTGAAATATTAACTTCAACTCCTGGAACATGTCATATGCTCCATGACGTTCAAAACGTCGCTGAAGATCCGGTTCTAAGCCGTAAAGCATGGCACAGTGAACTATTGAGTAGTCATCAGCTTTGCTCTGCCAGACGTTCTTAACGTCGTCAGTTGCATCTGCAGCAGGCCTGGCACCCAGCGGTGCTTCCAGGACGTAATTCTTCTGTGCAACAATGAGGATAATCCTCAAGTTACGGACCCAGTCCGTGTAATTGCTACCATCATCTTTCAATTTTGCTTTCTCAAGGAACGCATTAAAATTCAACGGAACAACAGCACGAGCCATCTTTCTACAACAAACATAGACAAGCAAAATAGTATCAGGTACTAAGTTCATGATAAATTTAAGTTCAGTTAATCATATTACTTAAGAACTCCCACTTAGACAGACATCTCTCTAGTCATCAAAGTAATCACGTGATCCAAATCAACTAAACCATGTCCGATCATCACGTGAGATGGAGTAGTTTCAATGGTGAACATCACTATGTTCATCATATCTACTATATGATTCACGTTCAACCTTTTGGTCTCCGTGTTCCGAGGCCATATATTATATGCTAGGCTCGTCAAGTTTAACCTGAGTATTCCGCGTGTGCAACTGTTTTGCACCCATTGTATTTGAACGTAGAGCCTATCACACCCGATCATCACGTGGTGTCTCAGCACGAAGAACTTTCGCAACGGTGCATACTCAGGGAGAACACTTCTTGATAATTAGTGAGAGATCATCTTAAAATGCTACCGTCAATCAAAGCAAGATAAGATGCATAAAGGATAAACATAACATGCAATCAATATAAGTGATATGATATGGCCATCATCATCTTGTGCTTGTGATCTCCATCTCTGAAGCACCGTCATGATCACTGAGGGAGTTCCGGACTAGGGGGTGTCCGGATAGCCGAACTATCATCATCGGCCGGACTCCAAGACTATGAAGATACAAGATTGAAGACTTCGTCCCGTGTCCGGATGGGACTTTCCTTGGCGTGGAAGGCAAGCTTGGCGATACGGATATGTAGATCTCCTACCATTGTAACTGACTCTGTGTAACCCTAGCCCTCTCCGGTGTCTATATAAACCGGATGGCTTTAGTCCATATGACCGACAACAATCATATCATAGGCTAGCTTCTAGGGTTTAGCCTCCTTGATCTCGTGGTAGATCTACTCTTGTAATCCACATCATCAATATTAATCAAGCAGGACGTAGGGTTTTACCTCCATCCAGAGGGCCCGAACCTGGGTAAAACATCGTGTCCCTCGTCTCCTGTTACCATCCGCCTAGACGCACAGTTCGGGACCCCCTACCTGAGATCCGCCGGTTTTGACACCGACATTGGTGCTTTCATTGAGAGTTCCTCTGTGTCGTCACCGATAGGCTCGATGGCTTCTTCGATCATCATCAATGATGCAGTCCAGGGTGAGACCTTCCTCCCTAGACAGATCTTCGTATTCGGCGGCTTTGCACTGCGGGCCAATTCGCTTGGCCAACTAGAGCAGATCGAAAGCTACGCCCCTGGCCGTCAGGTCAGATTTGGAAGTTTGAACTTCACGGCTGACATCCGCGGGGACTTGATCTTCGACGGATTCGAGCCACAGCCGAGCGTGCCGCACTGTCGCGGCGAGCATGATTTAGCTCTGCCGCCGGACAGTACCCTAGAGGCCGCACTCGAAACCGCTCCGATCTTCAATTCGGAGCTTGCTCCGCAGATCGAGGATGGATGCCTAGACACCGCCTCGGGGGCTGCAACCTCTACGGCGATAGAGACGAACACTGACTTTGTCCCTCATAAAGCTCGTGACTCCGAGGTGCCGGACTCCTCGCCGGACTGCGAACCTCCCGCGCCCGCCCCGGTCGAATCTGATTGGGCGCCGATCATGGAGTTCACCGCAGCGGACGTCTTCCAACACTCACCTTTCGGCGACATCTTGAGTTCGCTAAAATACCTCTCGTTATCAGGAGAGACCTGGCCAGATTGCGGTCAGGACGGTTGGGATGTGGACAACGAAGAAATTCAAAGCCCACCCACCACCCACTTGGTAGCCGTTGTCGACGATTTAACTGACATGCTAGACTACGACTCCGAGGACATCGACGGTATGGATGACGATGCCGGAGACAACCAAGAACAAGCGCCTAATGGGCGCAGGAAAGCGACCCTAGCCCACAACATATACATGGTGGACACACCAAAAGGAGGCAACAATGCGGAAAAACGGGACGTGGCGAAGGACAACTCCCCCAACAAACAAACAAAGCGGCGACGCACGCGCCGCCCGAAGACCGGCATCGACAAAAACGGCACCCATATGGACCCGACCCTAGAGCAGGGCGAAGCAGTGGACGACGCACACGTCAACAAGCAGCCAGCCGGACATGAACCGGACAAGCAACCCATCCCCGACGAAGATGATCTCACATCACCAAAGCATATGAATTTTCATAAAAGGCTCGTCGCCACTGCAAGAAGTTTGAAGAAGCAAAAGCGGAAGCTCAAAACAGCGGAAGACGCACTCAGAACGAGATGGAGCAAAGTACTCAACACCGCAGATAAATATGGCACTAGTCACCAGACAAAGAGCTACCCGAAGCACAAGCTGTTGCCCGAATTTGACGAGGAGGCCTTCGAGCCCCCGCAGTCAAAAAAGAAAGGGGCCGCCTGGCCGGATAGACGACCAGATGATAGGCCAAGAGCAACACGGGGCGCCACACACGAGCCGGCACATGATCAGCATAAAGATCCTCAGAAAAAGGATAACCCGGCCAGGTCTATCTATGGGCCAAAAAAGCAGACTCCAGGAAGTAACACAACCAGCCGAGCACTTGAAGACAATGGCACACCCAAATACAGGGGCGCCGCACACCCACTATGTTTTACCAACAAAGTACTGGATCATGGATTTCCAGCGGGATTTAAACCCATAAACATAGAGGCATACGACGGAACAACAGACCCCGGAGTCTGGATTGAGGATTATATCCTACACATACACATGGCAAGAGGAGACGATCTCCATGCCATAAAATACCTACCCCTCAAGCTCAAAGGGCCGGCCCGGCATTGGCTTAAAAGCCTCCCAGAAAATACGATTGGAAGTTGGGAAGAGCTTGAGGATGCGTTTCGAGCAAATTTTCAGGGGACTTATGTCCGGCCTCCGGATGCAGATGATTTAAGTCACATAACTCAACAGCCCGGAGAATCAGCACGCAAATTCTGGAACAGGTTCCTCACTAAAAAGAACCAAATAGTCGACTGTCCGGACGCTGAAGCCTTAGCAGCCTTTAAACACAACGTCCGAGACGAATGGCTCGCCAGACACCTCGGCCAAGAAAAACCAAGAACAATGGCCGCACTAACAAGTCTCATGACCCGCTTTTGCGTGGGGGAAGACAGCTGGTTGGCTAGATGCAGCACCAGCGACCCGAGTACATCCGAAATCAGGGATGGAAATGGGAAATCACGATGCAAAAAAGATCAGCACCGGAATAAGGAAAATGGCCCAAATAGTACGGCGGTCAACACCGGATTCAAAAGCTCTCGGCCGAACAACAAAACACTACCCCTAAAGGATAACAGTGACGAGCTATCCAACCTAAACAAGATTCTGGATAGACTGTGTCAAATACACGATACCTCCGGGAAGCCTGCAAACCATACCCACAGAGATTGTTGGGTCTTCAAGCAGTCCGGCCGACTTAACGCCGAACACAAAGGGCTCGACACACCAAGTGAAAGTGACGAAACCCAAAAGCAGCGCTCCGGAAACCAAAAGACTTTCCCATTAGAAGTCAAAACAGTGAACTCACTTCACGTGATAACACGCAGCGCGGCCCCTGCTATACCAGGACACCGTCCGCAGACTGGGGATAGAACCCACCAAAATTCGCTATAGCAGCACTTCCTTCAAAGGAGTGACGCCAGGCCTTTTTTAGCCAATTTTAGAGGCTCTGTACCACTAGAGGTCGGGTTCGGTTCATCCGACAACCTCCATCGCGAAAAGCTCACCCTCCATCGCCCCATTTAGCAGTAGCCCTTAAGCACTACTGGGGCATGCAGCTTTCGCCCGCTTTAATGCAATACCACATTACGCGTCTCTTACGCTTAAAAATGCCCGGTCCACGTGGCATATTCTTAAAACTCCAGGTGTCTCTCGACCACGGAGAATGTGTGGCTGCCTCGACAGCCACACATTATTCCGACCTTGCAGGTCAAAGCCCCTAAAAACAGGTCATTTAGACCTCGGACATGGATAAACGAGTCTGGCGTAACTTAACAAGGGGCTTCCCAGCCGCATGCCCCTTTTTTAGGGGGCCGCGCGCATAAATGATGAAAGCCAATAAAGCTCAACTTTCTTCATCTTCCAAATTATACTTTATTTTTGATACATTTTTTGCATGATATTTCTTAGAAACTAAGTCCTTCTCTTTTACAGATGAAGCACGTGCTACACCCGTCCAGGATACAGCACAACGGAGACACAGGCGCAGACGTGCAGTAGGGACCAGTTGCAAGGATTCTTTTCAGATTAAGACCCTGCGTAAACCTTTCTCACTGTCTCTTGTTGATACACATCCCCCGGTTTCCTACTAGAGCCGAGGAGGAGGCTGGCGTTTTGGCATCGGCCGCGTCAGAAGTTCCCGCCTGTACCTGGA
Source organism: Triticum aestivum (assembly GCF_018294505.1). Lineage (NCBI taxonomy): Eukaryota > Viridiplantae > Streptophyta > Magnoliopsida > Poales > Poaceae > Triticum > Triticum aestivum. Next base: position 416,518,294 of record NC_057801.1, read on the forward strand.
CACTAGGGGCTTAGGGCTTTATTCTGCCTGATATCATAAAGATCGAACACCTCAGGGAGTGTTTGGCGTCTCGAGTTAGGCCTTATATGCATCAGCTCCGAATCATGTCTTTGGTCAAATGTTGGGTTTGCCCGGCTCCTGTGTTTTGCTGCCTTACGTTCCCTATCATCGGCTAACGCGGCACCAGGAGAACTACTGCGATTGTGCCCCGGTTCGGCCGGGAGAGCACCTCAGTAGAGAAAGCCGAAAACTGACTGTCATGATATAGCGAGAGACTGGTCAACCACTTGATCGACCATTGGAATGTTTAGAATTCCTCCGCTTTGATGAAGGACCGCTTCCCGGTCAGGCACACACGCGCCCCGAGTTCGGAGAAGCGCGGTGCCATCAGGGGCTATATAGTAGCCCCACATTCGAGCTCCTATGGCTAAGTGAAAGTGATAAAGCATTATAGTCCGGTTGCCTAGTTTGCTATGCTATCACCTCCTTAAAAGGACCAAGACGTTGGATTAAGTGTGAAAAAGCGTTTTTCTTTTTGCAAACACCCCCGCACCATGTGCGTGGGGGCTGAAGCCAAAGACTGCCATCTTTCAGATTATACATACATATACGGCCGCACAGGAGATAGTTCAACACTTGAGCACACAAGTATAAAAAGTCATTGCATTATAAACATGATCTTAGAAATCATACATGTCATTCAAACATAACATCTTTCGAGCATTGCGACTCTATTATACGAGCGCCCTGCAGGACTTCCTTAAAGTAATGCTCAGTGGGGAATCGGCTTTTGTACGAACCCCGGGATGCAACAGCGGTGGCATCCATCTCCGCCCAGTATGTTTTACCACGGGCGAGAGCCATCCGCGCACCTTCTATGCATGCCGACCGCTTCATCGCCTTAATATGCGGCACTGCCCCAAGGAATTGCTGCAACAAGCCAAAATAACTCTTCGGCTTGGGCCTTTTCAGCCACAGATGAGTGACCACATCCGTCATGGCCAGTCCGGACAATCTATTCAGCTCAGTCCACTCAACCAGCCGATCACTCAACGGAAGTGGACGCTCCGGACTATGGAATTGAGACCAGAAAAGCTCTTCCATTTCATGATCCTCCTGGCTTCGAAAGTGCACGATTGCGTCAGCCGCACTCGCCGCCAAGTCCAGATAAGGATCCTCCGCACCGTACAATCGGCCCAGCTGAGCATACTTCGGATCCGTGAACTTCCTAGGCAGCATAAAGGGCTTTCCAGCCACAATGTCTCCGACCTGACGCAGTTCCTCCTTCATAGCCCGCATCGCACTACGGGCATCCTTGGCCTCGGCATCGGCCTTCTTCAGGTCCTCTTGCTCTGCTCGGTGTTCTCCTTCAAGAACCTCCAGGCGGTCGGTAGCAACTCTTAATTTCATGGCCATTCCAACCATCTCCTCCCTGCTTCGACAGTGAGCGGCCTTCTCGGCTTCTAGCCCTTCCACTGCCTTCAAGGCAGCCGCCTCGCTTTTTCTGGCTTGCTCCTTGGCCCGAGCAAGTTCTGCTAGAAGGTCTTCCACAGCAGCAGCACCATCTGCATCTAAGCATACAATTTGTAAGGAATGGGCGTCAGCTACCTTACTAACCAACCGCGGGGCAACCACATACCTTGTGACTCATCAAGTCGTCTATTGACCAACGAGATGTCCGTATCCGCAGTGTCGAGTTGCTTCTTCAGCTCGGCAAATTCATTAGTCCGGCTGGCCACCGAACATTCTGCCACCTGCATGGGAAAGGCGATAGTTAATAACTGAGATTATGATCCTAGGCACGCTGTCGTTTTCGACAGCATACCAAGTCTCAGGGGCTACTATCTATACAGGGCGCACTTCATGTGCAAAACTGTCAACAGGTATGTCATTTTTTGCGTACCTCAAATCCCGTCAGTAAACTTCCGACGGCCTCATACAAGCCGGTTTCGGCGGACGAGATCCTCTCAATCACACCGCCCATTAATGTGCGGTGATCTTCTGAGATGGACGCCCTCTTAAGCAAATCCTGCAGCTCCACCGGCCGTACTCCAATGGGCGCCGAACTCTCCGGCCCCGCCGGACTCGGGGAGACCCTCCGCGACGACACCTTAGGGTCGTCCGCCCCGTGCGATGGGGCGGCAGATGGAGGCGTTTCGCTTTCCATCATCTCCGGACGAAGGTCTCCCAAAGATGAGCTGTGCTGAGATGGGCTGAGATCCGAACTACAAGGTAAAAACTTCGGTTACCTTTAGACATTAAGCAGGGGTGTCTGATAATTATAAAATCCCCTTTTTTCACTTACGGCTCATTAGAGGGTTGATTCCTCCGAGGAGACAGTACGGCCGGGGCGCTTTCTGGCGCAGGACCTTCCGGTACAGATTTCTTTCCCCGCTTTAAGGCCTTGGCCTCCGGGTCTTCGGAAGCATTGCTCTTCTCCCCCTGGAGGGAGGGACTCTCGATTCCTCCCTTACTAAAAACCTCCTTGGCAGAGGTGATAGCTTCCCCGTGCCCCCTTCACCCTCATTCGAAGGTGCGACCTCCAACATTTTGATTAACACGGGATCCTGCGTGGTCTCAGGGAGGGGGGCGGACACCGTATCAGTTTTGCTTGCGCTATCCACTCCTGTCCAAGGATAGCTGGTTAAAAGGCAAGCTCACGATAAATAAATGGACGGTGTGTCCGGACACAGGGCTACTTACTTGAGTATCTGGGCGATTGCAGCTTAGGCCAGCGTCCTCGGTCAATTCCGGATGCGTCTCTTGCGATCCGAAGAACAGTTTATACATCTCCATGGGAGTCAAACCCATGAAGTGTTGAAGAGCTCGTGGCCCCTCCGGATTAAATTCCCACAGGCGGAGGGGGTGACGTTTGCAGGGCAGTAGGCGCCGGATCAACATGACCTGCACCACTGCGACCAGATTGATCTCCCTTTCTTGGAGGCCTCGGATCCGGTCTTGCAATAGGGGGACGTCTTTGGGCGGCCCCCAGTCACGCCCCTTGTTGACCCATGACGTCAGCTGCTGTGGAGGGCCCGAGCGAAAGACGGGTGGCGGCTTCTGCCTGCTGCCCCGGGGAGCGGTGATATAAAACCACTCCTGTTGCCACAAGCCGAGCTCCTCCTGGAAAGAGCCCTTGGGCCATGGAGCTTCGGCCCTCTTGCTTATAACCGCCCCGCCGCACTCTGCCTGACGCCCCTCAACCATCTTCGGCTCCACGTTGAAGGTTTTGAGCCACAAGACGAAGTGAGGGGCAGTGCGGAGGAAGGCTTCGCAGACGACGATGAATGATGAGATGTGGAGGATGGACTCCGGAGCCAGGTCATGGAATTCCAGCCCATAGTAAAACATAGCCCCCTCATGAAGGGATCCGTCGGGAAGCCTAAACCCCGCCGGAAGTGAGACACGAACACGACGCTCTCGCCAGGCTCGGGAGTTGGGATAACTTGCCCTCAGGCAGGCAGCCTATGCGAAATTTCGTAGGTTAGGTACCTGGCATCTCTCAGCTTTAGCACGTCCTCCTCCGTGACGGAGGAGGGCATCCACCGGCCTCGTAGGTCAGGACCGGACATTGTCGAAGATCGAAGGTACCTGAATTTGGAGCCCTGGGTGTTGGAACTCGGGGAGAGGGGCGGATTCGATAGAGGATTGAATAAAAAGAACGGGCCTTGGTCTCATTATAAAGAGGAAGAATACTAAGAGTCGTCCTCGTGACCGTTTGGAACCCGCCTTCGATGGAGGGGGTGTGGCAACGGGCGCGGTTGGGTTACCCACTTCCGTATTGATGGGAATCCCGGAATAAGGGGAACACGATCTCTGCTTCGACAAGACATGCCAAGGAAACCGCCTCGCTAAACGCGCTGAGGTGGAGCAATAAAAACAATTCGAGTAAAGGCTTGGAAGTGGTGTGACGTCACGCCACAGAATACATCAGCAGATTGATCTTGTGTAATATTATTCTCTCTACGGTGGTATGTGGAATTTACTTTTGCAGAGCCGGACACTATCCTGGTGTTCACAATCTTCTATAAATTATTCGGAGGAGGAACCCGCCTTGCAATGCCGAAGACAACATGCGCGCCGGACTCGTCGTCATTGAAGCCTGGTTCAGGGGCTACTGAGGGAGTTCCGGACTAGGGGGTGTCCGGATAGCCGAACTATCATCATCGGCCGGACTCCAAGACTATGAAGATACAAGATTGAAGACTTTGTCCCGTGTCCGGATGGGACTTTCCTTGGCGTGGAAGGCAAGCTTGGCGATACGGATATGTAGATCTCCTACCATTGTAACCGACTCTGTGTAACCCTAGCCCTCTCCGGTGTTTATATAAACCGGATGGCTTTAGTCCATAGGACGAACAACAATCATACCATAGGCTAGCTTCTAGGGTTTAGCCTCCTTGATCTCGTGGTAGATCTACTCTTGTAATCCACATCATCAATATTAATCAAGCAGGACGTAGGGTTTTACCTCCATCAAGAGGGCCCGAACCTGGGGAAAACATCGTGTCCCTCGTCTCCTGTTACCATCTGCCTAGACGCACAGTTTGGGACCCCCTACCCGAGATCCGCCGGTTTTGACACCGATAATCACCATGGTCACCGGCGTGACACCTTGATCACCATCGTAGCATCATTGTCATTTACGCCATCTATTGCTTCTATGACTATCGCTACCTCTTAGTGATAAAGTAAAGCAATTATAGGGCGTTTGCATTTCATACAATAAAGCGACAACCATATGGCTCCTGCCAGTTGCCGATAACTTCGGTTACAAAACATGATCATCTCATACAATAAAATATAGCATCACGTCTTGACCATATCACATCACAACATGCCCTGCAAAAACAAGTTAGACGTCCTCTACTTTGTTGTTGCAAATTTTACGTGGCTGCTACGGGCTGAGCAAGAACCGTTCTTACCTACGCATCAAAACCACAATGATAGTTCATCAAGTTAGTGTTGTTTTAACCTTCGCAATGACCGGGCGTAGCCACACTCAGTTCAACTAAAGTTGGAGAAACAGACACGCGCTAGTCACCTATGTGCAAAGCACGACAGTAAAACCAGTCTCGCATAAGCGTACGCGTAATGTCGGTTCCGGCCGCTTCGTCCAACAATACCGCTGAACCAAAGTATGACATGCTGGTAAGCAGTATGACTTGTATCGCCCACAACTCACTTGTGTTCTACTCGTGCATATAACATCAACGCGTAAAACCTGGCTCTGATACCACTGTTGGGGAACGTAGTAATTTCAAAAAAAATCCTATGCACACGCAAGATCATGGTGATGCATAGCAACGAGAGGGGAGAGTGTTGTCCACGTACCCTCGTAGACCGAAAGCGGAAGCGTTAGAACAACACAGTTGATGTAGTCGTACGTCTTTACGGCCCGACCGATCAAGCACCAAAACTACGGCACCTCCGAGTTCTAGCACACGTTCAGCTCAATGACAATCCCCGGACTCTGATCCAGCAGAATGTCGGGGAAGAGTTCCGTCAGCACGACGGCGTGGTGACGATCTTGATGTTCTACCGTCGCAGGGCTTCGCCTAAGCACCGCTACAATATTATCGAGGATTATGGTGGAGGGGGGCACCGCACACGGCTAACAGATCAAGAGATCAATTGTTGTTTCTATGGGGTGCCCCCTCCCCCATATATAAAGGAGTGGAGGAGGGGGCCGGCCAAGGGGGTGGCGCGCCCTGGGAGGGAGTCCAACCCCAACCGGGAGTAGGACTCCCCCCTTTCCTATTAGGAGTAGGAGAGGGAAGGAAGAGGGGGAGGGAAGAAGGAAAGGGGGGGCCGGCCCCCCTCCCAATTCGGATTGGGCTTGGGGGGGACGCCCCCTCCTTTGCTTCTTCTCCCTCCTTTCCACTAAGGCCCAATAAGGCCCATATACCTCCCGGGGGGTTCCGATAACCTCCCGGAGATCCGGTATTGTCTCAATCTCACCCGAAACCTTTCCGGTGTCCAAATATAGTCGTCCAATATATCGATCTTTATGTCTCGACCATTTCAAGACTCCTCGTCATGTCTGTGATCACATCCGGGACTCCGAACAACCGTCGGTACATCAAAACTCATAGACTCATAATAAAACTGTCAACGAAACCTTAAGCGTGCGGACCCTACGGGTTCGAGAACTATGTAGACATGACCTAGAACTGTTTTCGGTCAATAACCAATAGCGGAACCTAGATGCTCATATTGGCTCCTACATATTCTACGAAGATCTTTATCGGTCAAACCGCATAACAACATACGTTGTTCCCTTTGTCATCGGCATGTTACTTGCCCGAGATTAGATCGTTGGTATCCAATACCTAGTTCAATCTCGTTACCGGCAAGTCTCTTTACTCGTTACGTAATGCATCATTCCATAACTAACTCTTAGCTACATTGCTTGCAAGGCATATAGTGATGTGCATTACCGAGAGGGCCCAGAGATACCTCTCCGACAATCGGAGTGACAAAACCTAATCTTGAAATACGCCAACTCAACATGTACCTTTGGAGACACCTATAGAGCTCCTTCATAATCACCCAGTTACGTTGTGACGTTTGGTAGCACACAGAGTGTTCCTCCGGTAAACGGTAGTTGCTTAATCTCATAGTTATAGGAACTTGTATAATTCATGAAGAAAGCAATAGCAACATACTAAACGATCAAGTGCTAAGCTAACGGAATGGGTCAAGTCAATCACATCATTCTCCTAATGATATGATCCCGTTAATCAAATGACAACACATGTCTATGGTTAGGAAACATAACCATCTTTGATTAATGAGCTAGTCAAATAGAGGCATACTAGTGACATTAAGTTTGTCTATGTATTCACACATGTATCATGTTTCCGGTTAATACAATTCTAGCATGAATAATAAACACTTATCATGATATGAGGAAATAAATAATAACTTTATTATTGCCTCTAGGGCATATTTCCTTCAGTTTGGATGGGTGGTCAAAGGCGTGTAGGGACGGCGGGGCACCAGGATGATGGCGACGCAGGACGGAGCTGACCCAACGTCCGTTTGGATCTGGGACGGGCGGATCCAGAATGGCGGCATCCGGGCGACCATGGCAGGCGCGACCAAGCTCGCCGGCGTTGAGGGAGAAGGCCAGCGAGGTGGGACGAGGCAGATCCGGAGGGAAGGCTACCGGATCTGGGCAGCGCCGGCCCAGATCGCGATGGAGGTGAGGCAGGAGCGGTGGCGGGGCAAGGTGTGGGGCGACGGCAACTTCACGCGGCGGGCGGCGGGGGGCGGTGACGGGCGACGGCGGTGCGCTGCGGCGGCGAGGTTCGGCAGCGTCGGGCCTGGGGCGCGCAGGCTGGGACAGGCGAGTGGCAGCGGTGGAGCCGGGCCAAGAGGGCCCCGCCTGGGCCCCGGGGGGCCGCGGCGCGGTGCGGGGAAGGTAGGGAGGCGGCGTGGCATGAGCCGGTTGGGTGGGCTGGCCGCGAAGCTGACGTGGCGTGCTCGGATTGGCTGGAGCGATGTGGCTGGTGGACATGTCCAACGCGGGTGGACATGTACGGTGGCACGAGGAGGGGGAGTCTAGGGTTTGGGTGGTTTTACCCATGATTTGAGGAGGGGGGGTCTTTATATAGCTAGAGGGAGCTAGGAGAGGGCTATTGAGGTGTAGTTTTCGCCCCGCACAATCGTGATCCAACGGCTAATGGTGATGACCCACAAGTATAGGGGATCGCAACAATTTTCGAGGGTAGAGTATTCAACCCAAATTTATTGATTCGACACAAGGGGAGCCAAAGAATATTCTCAAGTATTAGCAGCTGAGTTGTCAATTCAACCACACCTAGAAACTTAGTATCTACAGCAAAGTGTTTAGTAGCAAAGTAATATGATAGTGGTGGTAACGGTAACAAAAGTAAGGATAGTAAAAGTAATGTTTTTGGTATTTTGTAGAGATTGTAACAGTAGCAACGGAAAAGTAAATAAGTGTAAACCAGTATATGGAAAACTCGTAGGCATCGGATTAGCGATGGATAATTATGCTGGATGTGGTTCATCATGTAGCAGTCATAACATAGGGTGACACGGAACTAGCTCTAGTTCATCAATGTAATGTAGACATGTATTTCGTATATAGTCATACGTGCTTATGGAAAAGAACTTGCATGACATATTTTGTCCTACCCTCCCGTGGCAGCGGGGTCCTATTGGAAACTAAGGGATATTAAGGCCTCCTTTTAATAGAGAACCGGAACAAAGCATTAGCACATAGTGAATACATGAACTCCTCAAACTATGGTCATCACCGGGAGTGGTCCCGATTATTGTCACTTCGGGGTTGCCGGATCATAACACATAGTAGGTGACTATAGACTTGCAAGATAGGATCTAGAACACATATATATTCATGGAAACATAATAGGTTCAGATATTAAATCATGGCACTCGGGCCGTAGTGACAAGCATTAAGCATAGCAAAGTCATAGCAACATCAATCTCAGAACATAATGGATACTAGGGATAAAACCCTAACAAAAGTAACTCAATTACATGATAAATCTCATCCAACCCATCACCGTCCAGCAAGCCTACGATGCAATTACTCACGCACGGCGGTGAGAATCATGAAATGGGTGATGGAGGATGGTTGATGATGACGACAACGACGAATCCCCCTCTCCGGAGCCCCGAACGGACTCCAGATCAGCCCTCCCGAGAGAGATTAGGGCTTGGCGGCGGCTCCGTATCGTAAAACGCGATGATTTCTTCTCCCTAATTTTTTCTCCCCGAAAGCCAATATATGGAGTTAGAGTTGGCGTCGGAGGGCCACCAGGGGGCCCACGAGGTAGGGGCGCGCCCAGGGGGGCGCCCCCACCCTCGTGAGCAGGGTGTGGGCCCCCTGGTCTTCATCTTTTGCGAGGATTTTTCTTTATTTTTTCTAAGGTGTTCCGTGGAGTTTCAGGACATTCCGAGAATTTTTATTTTTTGCACAGAAAACAACACCATGGCAGTTCTGCTGAAAACAGCGTCAGTCTGGGTTAGCTCCATTCAAATCATACAAGTTAGAGTCCAAAACAAGGGCAAAAGTGTTTGGAAAAGTAGATACGACAGAGACGTATCAACTCCCCCAAGCTTAAACCCTTGCTTGTCCTCAAGCAATTCAGTTGACAAACTGAAAGAGAAAAAGAAAAATTTTTACAAACTCTGTTTGCTCTTGTTGTTGTAAACATGAAAAGCCAGCATTCAAGTCTCAGCAATTATTATGAGCTAACCATACTCACAATGACAAGTAGGTCTCACAATTACTCATATCAATAGCATAATAAGCTAGCGAGCTATAATAGCAAAACTCGGATGACAACACTTTCTCAAAATAATCATAACATGATATAACAAAATGGTATCTCGCTAGCCCTTTCTGAGACCGCAAAACATAAATGCAGAGCACCTTTAAAGATCAAGGACTGACTAAACATTGTAATTCATGGTAAAAGAGATCCAGTCAAGTCATACCCAATATAAACCAATAATAATGAATGCAAACGACAGTGTGCTCTCCAGCAGGTGCTTTTTAATAAGAAGGGTGATGACTCAACATAAAAGTAAATAGATAGGCCCTTCGCAGAGGGAAGCAGGGATTTGTAGAGGTGCCAGAGCTCGATTTTGAAATAGAGATAAATTATATTTTGAGCGGCATACTTTCATTGTCAACATAACAACTAAAAGACGACGATATCTTCCATGCTAAACAGATTATAGGCGGTTCCCAAACAGAATGGTAAAGTTTATACTCCCCTTCCTCCATAAGCATCAATCCATGGCTTGCTCGAAACAACGAGTTCCTCCAACATTCAACGGGTCCCAAGGGAGTTTTTTTTGCGGTTATTTTGATTTAGTTTGCACAAAGCATGGGACTGGGCATCCCGAATACCTGCCATTTTCTCGTGAATGAGGAGCGGAGTCCACTCCTCTTGAGAATAACCCGCCTAACACGGAAGATAAGGGCAGCTCTAGTTGACATATGAGCTATTCGAGCATGCAAAACAGAATGTTTATTTGAAGGTTTAGAGTTTGGCACATACAAATTTACTTGGAACGGCAGGTAAATACCGCATATGGGTAGGTATAGTGGACTCATATGGAATAACTTTGGGGTTTAAGGAGTTTGGATGCACAAGCAGTATTCCCGCTTAGTACAGGTGAAGGCTAGCAAAAGACTGGGAAGCGACCAACTGAGAGAGCGACAACAGTCGTAAACATGCATTAAAATTAATTCACACTGAGTACAAGCATGAGTAGGATATAATCCGCCATGAACATAAATATCATGAAGGCTATGTTGATTGGATTCAACTACATGCATGAACATGTGCCAAGTCGAGTCACTCAATGCATTTAAAGGAGGATACCACCCCATCATACCACATCATAATCATTCTAATAGCATGTTGGCACGCAAGGTAAACCATTATAACTCATAGCTAATCAAGCATGGCACAAGAAACTATAATCTCTAAATGTCATTGCAAATATGTTTACTTCATAATAGCTGAATCAGGAATGGTGAATCATCATATTTACAAAAACAAGAGAGGTCGAGTTCATACCAGCTTTTCTCTTCTCAATAAGTCTGTCATATATCATCATTATTGCCTTTCACTTGCACGACCGAGCGGTGTGTATAATAATAAGAGTGCACGTGCATTGGACTAAGCTGGAATCTGCAAGCATTCAACTCAAGAGAGAAGACAAGTAATATGGGCTCTAAGTTAAATAATCAATCATGCATATAAGAGCCACTAAGCATTTTCAATATGGTCTTCTCGACCCCCAAAGAAAGAAAAAGAAATAAAAACTATTTACACGGGAAAGCTCCCAACAAGTAAAAAGAAGAACGGGAAATATTTTTGGGTTTTCTTTTTAATTCTACTACAAGCATGAAAAGTAAACTAACTAATTTTTTTGGTTTTTCTTAAAGTTTATCAAACACACAAGAAGAAAGCAGAAAAAAGAAATTTAAACTAGCATGGATATTACAGTGAAAAAGTATGAGCACTGACATCTAGCAATGAGTGTGTGTGAACATGAATGTAATGTCGGTGGGAAATACGTACTCCCCCAAGCTTAGGCTTTTGGCCTAAGTTGGTCTATTGCCAGGGATGGCCTGGCGGATATCCGTAGGTGAAGCTGGGGTCGTACTATGATGAAGAAGATTCCGGCTGTCACTGGCTGGCAGCCTCCTCTGGATCCCAAGAATAAACAGATAGTCATGGAGGCTCATCTTGTGGCTCCGGCTCCGGGGCTGGTGCAGGTTTGCGATAGGCTTGAACAGCCGACCACGGAACGATGTGAGGTTCTGCAAACAAGTTAAACAAAGAAGGAGCATGCAAAGTAATAGTCTCAGGGTGATGTTTATCAAAGTATAATTTATATTTGAGCTCCCCATCGCGACTGTTAACAAGAAAATCATGCACTATCATACTTTTGTAATCTAAATAAGCACGGGGCAGCGCTGTTTCTTCTTTCTCCGCATGCCTAATAGGTATTTCAAAATGTTCAGCTAGGCGTGAAGCATAAATGCCTCCAAAGATGGGGCCCTTAGTACGGTTCAAACTTAACCGTCTAGCAACAATTCCACCCATACTAACAGAGTTATTATGCTATAAACCATGGAGCAAAATAATAATATCAGGAATACTAAGGTTCCCACAGTTCCCGCGTCCAATCAAGCAACGACTAGCAAATAAGGCAAAGTAGCGTAAAACAGGATAATGTATGCTAGTGATCCTTGCGTCAGAAACCTTCCTGGTTTCTCCCACCGTGATAGTGTTAATAAAAGCTTCTACTTCGTTACAGTGGGGTTCATCTAAGGTGCCCTCAAAGGGTATTCTGCAAACCTCGCAGAATTCTGCTAATGTCATCTCTTTAACAACGTCATATAAATGAAACTCTACTGTTGGAGGTGATTTCTTAGGGAAAAAGTAGAAGTTTTGCACAAAAGTATTTGTGAGTAAGAGATACTGATGATGTTGGTCGTGGAGGAAGTTGGTGAGGCCAGCGTTCTCAATCAATAAATAGAAATCTTCATAAATCCCAGCTCTCCTCAAGAAGTCATCGGAAGGCCATTCACAAGGCCGGACCTCCGCGGTGCGAGGTAAATTAAATTTGGGCTTCTCCTCTTCTTCCTTTTGTTTTTCCTTAGAGCTTCGGCTCGACGAGCCCCTCAAAAGTCTCTTCATTATTTCTGAAACAATCTGAAATTTTTAGTAACTTCAAATAAAAGTGAACCAACTTCAATAAAATTGATAGCAACAACTCCCACAAGTGCCTAGGGCCTATGTAAAGCATTGGAACTACTTGGAACCATATAAATTTGTCATGCAAGCTCAAGAACATGGTCACCTATGCAGCACAAATTTGCAAAGAATAAAGCACTGGAACAAAAACTAATTGGACCAATGGAGGAGTCACATACCAAGGAACAATCTCCCCAAGCAGTTTTGCAAGAGGTGCTTTGAGCAAGGAGATCGAAAATCACAGCAACGGGGGCTGGAACTCGTGCTTGAGTTGGTTTTTCGTGTTTGTGTGAGACAGAGGAAGAAGATGGATGCAGGAATAAGTGGAGGTGGGCCACCGTGGGCTCACGAGGCAGGGGGGCGCGCCCAGGGGGGTAGGGCGCGCCCTCCACCCTCGTGGCCAGGTGGCAGCTCCCCCCGTGGTAATTTTTGCACAGTAAATTCTCAAATATTCCCGAAAAAATCATATTACATTGGCATGGCATTCTGAGGACTTTTATTTTCGGGATATTTTTATATTGCACGGATAAGTCACCAAACAGACAGAAAAATACTACTTTACTTTATTTCTACTAAATAACAGAAAATATAAAGAGGGTACAGAAGGTTGTGCTTCTAGTTGCATCCATCTCGTGATCATCAAAATGAACCCACTAACAAGGTTGATCAAGTCTTGTTAACAAACTCATTCTGAATAATCCCGAAACCGGAGAAATTTTGAATGACACTAAGTTACCTCAATGGGGATATGAAAATCCCCAACAATAAGAATATCATACTTTTTCTTGACAGTAGGGAGAGGAAATTCGAAACCTCCAAATATAATCAATGGAGCTTTTCCAATAGAGTTGATACTATAAACTTAAGGTTGTTTCCTCGGAAAATGCATCGTGTGCTCATTGCCATTAACATGAAAAGTGACATTGCCTTTGGCGCAATCAATAACGCCCCCTGCAGTATTAAGGAAAGGTCTTCCATGAATAATAGACGTACTATCATCCTCGGGAATATCAAGAATAACAAAGTCCGTTAAAATAGTAACATTCGCAACTACAACAGGCACATCCTCACAAATACCGACAGGTATAGCAGTTGATTTATCAGCCATTTGCAAAGATATTTCAGTAGGTGTCAACTTATTCAAGTCAAGTCTACGATATAAAGAGAGAGGCATGACACTAACACCGGCTCCAAGATCACATAAAGCAGTTTTAACATAACTTCTTTTAATGGAGCATGGTATAGTAGGCACTCCGGGATCTCCAAGTTTCTTTGGTATTCCACCCTTAAAAGTATAATTAGCAAGCATGGTGGAAATTTCAGCTTCAGGTATCTTTCTTTTATTAGTAATAATATCTTTCATATACTTAGCATAAGGATTTGTTTTGAGCACATCAGTTAATCGCATACGCAAAAAGATGGGTCTAATCATTTCAGCAAAGCGCTCAAAATCCTCATCATCCTTTTTCTTGGATGGTTTCGGAGGAAAAGGCATGGGTTTCTGAACCCATGGTTCCCTTTCTTTACCGTGTTTCCTAGCAACGAAGTCTCTTTTATCATACCATTGATTCTTTGATTGTGGGTTATCAAGATCAACAGCAGGATCAACTTCTACACCACTATCATTACTAGGTTGAGCATCAACATGAACATTATCATTAACATTATCACTAGGTTCATGTTCATCACCTGATTGTGTTTCAGCATCAGAAACAGAGATATCATTTGGATTCTCAGGTGGTTCAGCAATAGGTTCACTAGAAGTTTCCAAAGTCCTATCATTTTTCTTTTTCTTCCTCTTAGAAGAACTAGGTATATCAATATTGTTTCTCTGAGAATCTTGCTCGATTCTCTTAGGGTGGCCTTCAGGATACAAGGGTTCCTGAGTCATTCTACCAGTTCTAGTAGCCACTCTAACAGTGTAATCATTTTTCTTGCTATTCATTTCATCAAGCACTTCTTTTTGAGCTTTAAGTACTTGTTCTACTTGAGTAGTAACCATAGAAGCATGTTTGCTAACAAGTTTAAGTTCACCTCTAATATGAGCCATATAATCACCCAAGCATTTAATCATAAAGGTATTCTGTTTTAATTGTCTACCAAAATAAGCATTAAAATCATCTTGCTTAAACATAAAGTCATCAAACTCATCCAAGCACTGACTAGCAATTTTAGTAGGAGGGACTTCAGCTTTATCATATCTATAGAGAGAATTTACCTTTACTACCTGTGTCGGGATATCGGGAGGTTCTTCATTAAATAAGTAATTGAGATCATATACTTCTTCAACAGGAGGTAAATTAAGACCATGTATTTCTTCAATAGGAGGTAAATTCTTAACATCTTCAGCTTTAATACCTTTTTCTTTCATAGATTTCTTTGTCTCTTGCATATCTTCGGGGCTGAGAAATAGAACACCTCTCTTCTTCAGAGTTGGTTTAGGAATAGGCTCAGTAATTGGCTCAGGAACTGGCTCAGGAGGTAGCTCAGGAGGTGCCCAATTATTTTCATTAGCCAACATATTATTCAATAGAATTTCAGCGTCATCCGGTGTTCTTTCCCTGAAAAGAGAACCAGCACAACTATCCAGGTAATCTCTGGAAGCATCAGTTAGTCCATTATAAAAGATATCAAATATTTCAGGTTTCTTAAGAGGATGATCAGGCAAAGCATTAAGTAACTTGAGAAGCCTCCCCCAAGCTTGTGGGAGACTCTCTTCTTCAAGTTGCACAAAATTGTATATTTCCCTCAAAGCAGCTTATTTCTTATGAGCAGGGAAATATTTAGCAGAGAAGTAATAAATCATATCCTGGGGACTTTGCACACAACCAGGATCAAGAGAGTTATACCATATCTTAGCATCACCCTTTAATGAGAATGGAAATATCTTGAGTAAATAAAGGTAGCGCGATCTCTCATTATTAGTAAACAGGGTAGCTATATCGTTTAACTTAGTAAGATGTGCCACAACAGTTTCAGATTCATAGCCATAAAAAGGATCGGATTCAATCAAAGTAATTATATCTGGATCAACAGAAAAATCATAATAGTCCTGATCAGGAACACAGATAGGTGAAGTAGCAAAAGCAGGGTCGAGTTTCATTCTACCTCTAAAAGATTCTTTACTCCATTTAATTAGCAACCTCTTAAGTTCATATCTATCCTGGCAAGCAAAAATAGCTGCAGAAGATTCAGCATCAAAAAGATAACCCTCAGGAATAGAAGGCATAGGTTCATCATCACTAACATCATCGTGTTCAGGTTCAATAATGTCTCTTTCTCTAGACCTAGCAATTTGCTCATCAAGATATTCACCAAGTGGCTTTCATCATAAGTATCATGCATAGCAGAAGTGGCATCATCAATAACATGCGACATATCAGAATCAATAGTAGTAGTAGGTTTAGGTGTCGCAAACTTACTCATAACAGAAGGAGAATCTAGTGCAAGGCTAGATGGCAATCCCTTACCTCCCCTCGTAGTTGAGGGCAAAATAGTAGTTCGGTCATCTTTCAAGTTCTTCATAGTGTCCAGCAGATATAAATCCTAAGTGACTCAAAGAATAGAGCTATGCTCCCCGGCAACGGTGCCAGAAAATAGTCTTGATGACCCACAAGTATAGGGGATCGCAACAGTTTTCGAGGGTAGAGTATTCAACCCAAATTTATTGATTCGACACAAGGGGAGCCAAAGAATATTCTCAAGTATTAGCAGTTGAGTTGTCAATTCAACCACACCTGGAAACTTAGTATCTGCAGCAAAGTGTTTAGTAGCAAAGTAATATGATAGTGGTGGTAACGGTAACAAAAGTAAGGGCAGTAAAAGTAATGTTTTTGGTATTTTGTAGAGATTGTCACAGTAGCAACGGAAAAGTAAATAAGTGTAAACCAGTATAAGGAAAACTCGTAGGCACCGGATTAGCGACAGATAATTATGCCGAATGTGGTTCATCATGTAGCAGTCATAACATAGGGTGACACAGAACTAGCTCCAGTTCATCAATGTAATGTAGGCATGTATTTCGTATATAGTCTTACGTGCTTATGGAAAAGAACTTGCATGACATCTTTTGTCCTACCCTCCGTGGCAGCGGGGTCCTATTGGAAACTAAGGGATATTAAGGCCTCCTTTTAATAGAGAACCGGAACAAAGCATTAGCACATAGTGAATACATGAACTCCTCAAACTATGGTCATCACCAGGAGTGGTCCCGATTATTGTCACTTCGGGGTTGCCGGATCATAACACATAGTAGGTGACTATAGACTTGCAAGATAGGATCTAGAACACACATATATTCATGAAAACATAATAGGTTCAGATCTTAAATCATGGCACTCGGGCCCTAGTGACAAGCATTAAGCATAGCAAAGTCATAGCAACATCAATCTTAGAACATAATGGATACTAGGGATCAAACCCTAACAAAACTAACTCGGTTACATGATAAATCTCATCCAACCCATCACCGTCCAGCAAGCCTACGATGCAATTACTCACGCACGGCGGTGAGCATCATGAAATTGGTGATGGAGGATGGTTGATGATGACGACGGCGACGAATCCCCCTCTCCGGAGCCCCGAACGGACTCCAGATCAGCCCTCCCGAGAGAGATTAGGGCTTGGCGGCGGCTCCGTATCTTAAAACGCGATGATTTCTTCTCCCTGATTTTTTTCTCCCCAAAAGCCAATATATGGAGTTGGAGTTGGCGTCGGAGGGCCACCAGGGGGCCCACGAGGTAGGGGGCGCGCCCAGGGGGGCGCCCCCCACCCTCATGAGCAGGGTGTGGGCCCCCTGGTCTTCATCTTTTGCGAGGATTTTTCTTTATTTTTTCTAAGGTGTTCCGTGGAGTTTCAGGACATTCCGAGAATTTTTATTTTCTGCATAAAAAACAACACCATGGCAGTTCTGCTGAAAACAGCGTCAGTCCGGGTTAGTTCCATTCAAATCATACAAGTTAGAATCCAAAACAAGGGCAAAAGTGTTTGGAAAAGTAGATACGATGGAGACGTATCAAATGGCATGGAGGGGGATTAGATGGGCTAGTGCGTTGTTGTGGAAGGGTGCCGGGCTCCAAAGAGAAAGGGGTCTGACGGTTAACGCGGTTAAGTGTTGGGGCATCAAACGACCTCCAAATGGAATGAAATCTGACACGCGGTCTACCGATGATGTACCAAGACCACTCGTCAACTATCGGCCCATTCCGAGAACGTTTTTCTCCCGCTCATGAAACAAGATCTGGGAGGTGCCGCGGGCGCGTGCGAGTGTGTCTGGGCTCAGAACGGACAACGGAGAGAACTGGGAGGACCCAGACGGATGCAAGTTTTGAAAAACATGCATATGAAATGCATATGATGACATGGCAAAGTGCAACACGCAAGCAAATGACATGGCAACGATGGCGAATAACTGGAAGACATCTTGCGCATCGGTCTTCAGGGCGTTACAATAGTGGATACTAGGATCAAGCCCTAACAAAATTAACTCGATTACATGATAAACTAGACCATAAAGGCACGCTTTGTTGCGCCCCGTCCATCTTAAGGAAAGAATGATAGAAATATTCGAGAAATTAGGAGTTGTAACATATAACCAAATCCGTATGGTTGACATTGGCAGCCTTTCGGTGATGCCAAAGAAACAAAGTTGCAATTCCGCAAAGATGAACAAACCTAAAGTACTCACCGGGAACCTCGCATGTTTAGATAGTAAAGGATGTATTCACATACATGAGACAGTATACCACCATGGAAATGATTTTGTTGAAGAATCAAGTTATGAAATCTATATATCCACGTGCTAAAATATGAAAATAGCTAAAACGCACATAAAAAGATCATAGAAATACTTTGCTCTAGGAAATATTGTAATTTTCTTCACAACGTCGACATACCTGGTACACTAAGCAAAAAATTAACTTACACTGCTGCATGGTAATTTGCAACACATTTGTCGAACCAGAATATGTGCATTTAGACCAATCCGAAGCCTTGCTATATGGAGCTTCCAGAGCTTCCTATTCATAAATAAATAGATAATAATAATAATAATAATAATAATAATAATAATAATAATAATAGTTTATTAACAATGATGTTAACCTAATTCTTGTGCGGAATAATTATGAGACATTAGCTAGTGAAGATTAGGAAATTCCAGTACCACACAAAAGCTGACAAGCGGCCTTGTAGATAATATAATAGCGAAGCAATCCTCTTTCTTTAACAGACATTTATGAACTTGATAGAAATAATCAGCTAGATCAATTGTCGTCTTATGTGAGTTCTCAAAAATCTTTAGTTTACTTGCTCTTTTTTGGTTATTATCAGGGAGGCATGAGGCATTTCCCTCTTTGCATTGTTTGCCTCTTCCTAAAACACTGCATGAATAAAGATTTGGCCCAATGCCCTAGAAGATAAATCAAGTCTAGTGCCCCAAAACGCCCACGAGATTAGAATTAAGAGCTCCAGGAAGGAGGAAACCTTGAGTTCACTCTAAAATTCATGATCACATCCTGAATTTTCCCCTGGCCTACGTTTGAATTAATGTGGGAAAACATAACAAACTGAAATTGAAATAGCGAGATGCTTTATTAGATGCCTGCAGAGAACTGCAATCAACACAGAAAGCAGGCATCATAGATAAGGTCACCTGATTACTTACAACATGACTAAATTGGGAGATGCTGTTGAACACAATGTTGCCAACGAACATGCATCGTACTTGAGTCTCAACAAAGCAGAACAACCCTATCAATCCCATCTACTCCTCGCTCGTATCATCTTGCTAACTCTAGCGCACATGCGAAGGTGTGAAAGCATCCCGCCGCCGTCTGACCGTGCGCCCCTGCGTCGCTGGCCATGGGACCGCTTTCTCGCTAGGGTTCGGTTGGAGAGGGAGAGGCAGTGAAGAAGAGGGGACCTGACTGAATTAGCGAGGGGACGGGGCGAGCATGCCATAGGAGTTTCGTCCGCCAAAGTTGGGGACGCGCGTAGAGTTCCCTTCCCGGCGCAGGCGAGGCCGTCTCAGAGGCGGCGCTAGATGGCCGAAAGTCTGCCGCAGGAGCAGCAGCGATGCTTCTGCGTGGGTTGCTTAGTGAAGAAGAATGGGTCGTTGTCCCAAGAAAAGAAGAACGGGCTGTTCATACTTGACCCGATAAACCAAAGGCCGCCTCGGTAGATTTTCGGAGCAGCGGCCCGTTTACGGAAGCCTGAGTGGATCCTGGACGTCCAACGGCGCGATCGTACGGTGTAGAGCGTCAAATTGCTGTGGTTGCTCGTAGCTAGCTCCATTATACTGTTTCTCAATCTCATCCAACCCATCACCCTCTAGCAAGCCTACAAAGGAATTACTCACTCTCGGCAGTGAGCATCATGAAATTGGTGATGGAGGATGGTTGTTGATGATGAAGACGGAAGACCCCCCCTTCTCCGGAGCCCCGAACGGACTCCAGATCTGGCCTCCCGATGAAGAACAGGAGGTGGCGGCGGCTCCGTATCATGAAACACGATGAAACTTTATTTCCTATTTTTTCTCCAGAAATAGGAATTTGTAGTGTTGAGATTAGGGTCTGCGAAGGCACATGGGACCCACAAGCCACCAGGGCGTACCCTGGTGCCTCGTGGGCACCTGGCGGTCCCCCTCCAGTGGGTCTTTGCTCCAGTATTTTTTTATTCCATAAAAAAAATCTCCAAAACGTTTCATCCAATTCCGAGAACTTTTATTTCTGCACAAAAAAATACCATGTAGTTTTGCTGAAAACAATGTCAGTCCGGGTTAGTTTCATTCAAATCATGCAAATTAGAGTCCAAAACAAGAGCAACAGTGTTTAGAAAAGTAGATACGATGGAGATGTATTGCTACCTCTTGAGCACTGCGTTTGATTTCCCCGAAGAGGAGAGGATGATGCAGTAAAGTAGCATAAGTATTTCCCTCATTTTTGAGAACCAAGGTATCAATCCAGTAGGAGACCACGCACAAGTCCCTCGTACCTACACAAAACAATAGCAACTCGCAACCAACGCTTAGGGGTTGTCAATCCCTTCACGGTCACTTACGAGAGTGAGATCTGATAGAGATAATATTTTTGGTATTTTTGATAGATAGATGCAAAGTAAAAGTAAAGGCAAGGTAAAAACAAAGCAAGTAAATAAAGTGATATAGATTGATATGATGAGAATAGACCCGGGGGCCATAGGTTTCACTAGTGGCTTCTCTCAAGAGCATAAGTATTCTACGGTGGGTGAACAAATTACTGTTGAGCAATTGACAGAATTGAGCATAGTTATGAGTATATCTAGGCAATGATCATGTATATAGGCATCACGTCCAAAACAAGTAGATCGAAACGATTCTGCATCTGCTACTATTACTCCACTTATCGACCGCTATCCAGCATGCATCTAGAGTATTAAGTAAAAACAGAGTAACACCGTAAGCAAGATGACATGATGTAGAGGGATAAATTCATGCAATATGATAAAAACCACATCTTGTTATCCTCGATGGCAACAATACAATACGTGCCTTGCAACTCTTTCTGTCACTAAGTAAGGACACCGCAAGATTGAACCCAAAGCTAAGCACTTCGCCCATTGCAAGAACTACCAATCTAGTTGGCCAAACCAAAAAGGATAATTCGAAGAGACTTGCAAAGATAACTCAATCATACATAAAAGAATTCAGAGAAGAATCAAATATTTTCCATAGATAATACTGGATCATAAACCCACAATTCATCGGTCTCAACAAACACACCGCAAAAAGAAGATTACATCGAATAGATCTCCACAAGAGAGGGGGAGAACATTGTATTGAGATCCAAAAAGAGAGAAGAAGTCATCTAGCTACTAGCTATGGACCCGAAGGTCTGAAGTAAACTACTCACACTTCATCGGAGGGGCTATGGTGATGATGTAGAAGCCCTCCATGGTGGATGCCCCCTCCGGTGGAGCTCCAGAACAGGCCCCAAGATGGGATCTCATGGATACAGAAGGTTGCGGCGGTGGAATTAGGTTTTTGGCTCCTGTTCTGATCGTTCGGGGGTACGTAGGTATATATAGGAGGAAGGAGTACGTCGGTGGAGCTCCGAGGGGCCCACGAGGTACGGGGGCGCGCCCAGGGGGCGCGCCATCCACCCTCGTGACCTCCTCGGAAGCTTCTTGGAGTAGGGTCCAAGTCTCCTGGGTCACGTTCGGTTGGAAAATCATGATCCCGAAGGTTTCATTCCGTTTGGACTCCGTTTGATATTCTATTTCTTCAAAATATTGAAAAAGGCAAAAAACAGCAATTCTGGGCTGGGCCTCCGGTTAATAGGTTAGTCCCAAAAGTAATATAAAAGTGGAAAATAAAGCCCAATATAGTCCAAAACAGTAGATAAAGTAGCATGGAGCAATCAAAAATTATAGATACGTTGGAGATGTATCATGTATCAATCCCCAAGCTTAGAAGCTTGGGTCTTCCTTGAATATTACCTTGGGGTGCCTTGGGTATCCCCAAGCTTAGGGTCTTGATGCTCCTTATTCCTGCATCCATCGTGATCTCACCCAAAACTTGAAAACTTCAGCACATAAAACTCAACAGAAACCTCGTGAGATCTGTTAGTATAATAGACAAATCATAAGCTTTAGGCACTATTATAAACTCATTCGTAATTTATTCTTGCATAATACCTACTGTATTCTAAGTTTCTAACTTCTCTATGACTTATACCCCCCATATAATTCATAGCATCATTAGAACAAGCACATTATACAATAAAAACAGAATCTGTCTAAAATAGAAAGTCTGTAATGATCTGAACGAAAATCATACTTCTGTAACTATAAAAATTCTGAAAAGTTGGGACAACGTGGCCAATCTGTATATCAATCACGTGTAAACCTTTCAGATTAAAAGCATGTTCCAGTGAATTATATAAATTCTTGGCTTGAGAGCAAAAGTTTCTGTTTTTTTCACAAAATCAAGTCAACTATTATCTAAATCATCCCAAAGGATTTACTTGGCACAAACAGTAACTAAAACATAAAAACACAAACTAGCAATAATCATGTCTAAAAATAATAACAAAATGATAAGTACTGAGTTGTCTCCCAACAAGCTTTATTTTTATAGCCATTAAGATAGGCTTGAGATTTTATCGATGCTCACATGAAAGATAATAATTGAAACACAAAGGGAGCATCATGAAGCATGTGAAAAACACACTTAAGCCTAACATACTTCCTATGCATAGGCATTTTATAAGTAAACAGTTTATCAAAGCAAGCAATATTTAGCATATGCAAGGAGAAAGGACAAAACATTGACAATTTAACCATCAAGAGAGGTAATTGAGTAACATCAAAATTTATGCAACCATATTTTCCTCTCTCATAATAATTACATGTAGGATCATATTGAAATTCAACAATATGGCTATCATAAACAATATTGTCTTTATCATGCATAATTTTTTTATAATCTTCCAAAATAGTGGGATTATCATTAATTAAAGTCATGACCTCACCAAACCCACTCTTACCAATTTTTTTATAAGATTGATCATTCTTGAAAGTAGTGGGATTATTATTACCTAAAGCTGACGCTCTTCCAAACTCACTTTCAATATTATTGCAAACATTATTATCAATAACATATTCATCATGAAGTTTAAATACATTTTCGAGATCATAAGAAGAATCATAATCATCACCCCAATCATGATCATTAGCACAATTGACATTCATAACATTTATACTAATGCAATTGCAATCATGCTCTTCATTCAATAAATGTATTCCAATAGCATTTTCGTTAATCATTTCTTCAGTATTAGCTATTGGTTTACAATAAGCAGCAAGTTTGAAAAGATTGGCAAGTGGATGACGATCCATATGCCTTTATTTTCTGTTTTTGTGTGATGACATGATTATTGCAATCAAAATAAAATGTTTTTGTGTTTTTGATTTTTTTAGAAGTGGAGGGAGATGAAAAAGAGAGACAAATATAAAGTAGAACAAGTAGAGGATAGTTTGAGTGAAGGTACCTGTAGTGATTTGATAATGTCTCCCCAACAACAACGCCAAATATTCTTTCTGCTACTTGTGAGCTCCATTGGGATTTTCCCTGAAGAGGAAGGGTGAAGCAATGCAGTAGTTGATAAGTATTTCCCTCAATGAGAACCAGGTTTTATCGAACCAATAGGAGAACCATGCAAATCCTAGTGAACAACACCTGCACACACAAAAGCAAATACTTGCACCCAATGCAGGCAAGAGGGTTGTCAATCCCCTTGAACTCGTTACTTGCAAGGATTAATCCTGATAGTGGTAAATAGATAAAAAGAAAAGTTAAATAAAAGTTTATAAATTGCAGCAAGGTATTTTTGGTTTTCACTAAAGGCTTCTCTCTTGAAACAATAGCATACAGTGAGTAGACACATTACTGTTGGACAATTGATAGAAAAGCGCATAGTTATGACATTATTCATGGCAATGATCATGTATATAGGCATCACGTCCATGATAAGTAGACCGAAACGATTATGCATCTACTACTATTACTCCACTTCAAGAGCGCTTCTATGCTTGCCTTTCAACGTATTAAGTTCGTAACAAACATAGTAATGCCTGAAGTATAATGACATGATGTAGACAAAGTAACTCAAGCAACATGAATAAACCCCATCGTTTTACCCTTAATGACAACAATACAAACACGTGCCTTGCTACCCTTTCTATCACTGGGTGAGGACACCGCAAGATTGAACCCATCACAAAGCTCCTCTCCCACTGAACATAAATCAATCTAGTTGGCTAAACCAAATAGATAGATCAGAGAGAAATACAAAGCTATAATAATCATGCATAACAAAGTTCAAAAAAGACTCAATTACTTTTAGTGAATAATCTGATCATAAACCCACAATTCATCAGATCCCAACAAACACACAGCAATAGAAGATTACATTGGATAGAACTCCAAGAAGATCGAGGAGAAAATTGTATTGAAGATCAAAGATAGAGAAGAAGCCATCTAGCTACTAGTTATGGACCCGTAGGTCTGTGGTGAACTACTCACGCATCATCGAAAGACAACAAGGATGATGTAGAAGCCCTCCGTGACCGATTCCCCTCTGGTAGAGTACTGGAAAAGGCCTCCAGATGGGATCGCGGAAGAACAGAAGCTTGCGGCGGCGGAGTGCCAGAGAAGGCCTCCAGATGGGATCGATCACGGAGGCCTTCTCTGGCACTCCGCCGGAGGGGGAATCGATCACGGAGAGGCTCTACATCAACCTTGTTGCCCTTCTGATGATGCTTGAGTAGTTTACCATAGACCTACGGGTCCATAGTTAGTGGCTATATGTCCTCTTCTCTCTATTTGATTTTCAATAGAATGTTATCCTCGATGTTCTTGGAGTTCTATTTGATGTAATCACTTTTTGCGGGGTGTTTGTTGGGATTCGATGAATTTTGAGTTTATGATCAGATTATCCCTAAATATTATTTGAGTTTCTCTGAACTCTTTTATACATAATTATCATATCTTCGTATTTCTCTCCGATCTATTGATTTGGTTTGGCCAACTAGATTGATTTATCTTACAATGGGATAGGTGCTTTGTAATGGGTTCAATCTTGCTGTGCTCAATCCCGGTGACAGAAGGGGACACGACACGTATGTATCATTGCTATTAAGGGTAAAAAGATGTGATTTATTCATGCATGAGTTTACTTTGTCTACATAACGCCATCTTGCTTAAGGCGTTACTCCGTTCTTTATGAACTTAATACTCTAGATGCATGCTGGATATCGGTCGATGTGTGGAGTAATAATATTAGATACAGACAGGAGTTTGTCTACTTGTCTCGAACGTGATGCCTATATACATGATCATCGCGTTGGATATCGCCATGATTATTTGATTTTCTATCAATTGCCCAACAGTAATTTGTTTACCCACCATATGCTATCTTCAAGAGAGAAGCCTCTAGTGAAAACTATGGCCCCGGGTCTACTTTTATCATACTAATAATCTTTTGAAAACCTTGTTACAACTTTATCTTATTTATTATATTTTGTATTTTTGTTCTATCTATCTATCAATTAATACACAATTTTATCTTGCACGTAAATGCCAAGGAATTGATAACCCCTTGTTCGTGTTGAGTTGCGAGGATTTGTTATTTGTGTGCAGGTGCTGCTAATGAGGTGTTGCGTGGTTCTCCTACTGGATTGATAACCTAAGTTCTTAACCGAGGAAAATACTTATCTCTATTGTATTGCATCATCGTTTCCTCTTCAGGAAAATCCCAACGCAGTTCACAAGTAGCATCGGTCTCCCTCGCCTCCCAACAGGCGCGCTTGGTCGCCTAGAGGCGTTGAATGGTCGGATCGAAGATCCGCCCGAGGTGACGGAAGCTCGCCCATGCCAGCGCTCCGGCGCTGTGGGACCGCACGCCACAGCGGTGTGCCTGCTCCCTGCACCTTTTCGACACTGGAGGGCGGAGGGAGGAGCTTCCGACCTAATCGACTTTACGCCGCTTGCGGCCGCCGAACCCCCCGCGGCACCCAAATCCCTCGCCGCAGTCACGTCCGGCACCCGCGGACGCCATCTCTAGCAAGATCCAGTGGTCAAATGCATCACAAATCATCGCTGAAGGTGTAGTGATTTGTCGCCGGAGGTGTAGGGATTTGTCGTCGGAGGTGTAAGGATTTATCGCCGAAGGATGGATTTCACGGCGCGGGTGGATGGGGGGGTGAGGGGGTGATGGGGGAAACCGGGACAAAAACCCTAAAAAGCCGCGACGCACGCATATATGAAGGAATGGAGGGCGTTTTACGGGCCGCCTGTAAGAATTTTACGGTCTGGGCCCTTTTTAGCAGACCTGTTTGGACCGTTTTTTCGACTCATCCCGTAAAACGGCCAGAAAAACGCACTTCGCCGGACTTATACGGGACTAGCTAGAAATGCCCTAACATAGTTTTTTGCATGCATTACGGTAGCCTATCCCAGTTGAGTCATATATGCAAGAGGGAAAAAATGCGACAGTATATCAAACACATCATCAAATTGACAAATTAGTACACTGCGCGGTCGTAGATTAAATCGAGGCAAACTTGCCCGAGATGGAGAGGGTAAGAGCATCTCGAGCCGTTGAGCCCCCCAGGAGGCATTTTTTGCCGCTTGGGGGGCTGCCGGCGAAAGTTTTGTCCTGGGGATGAGAAAATCTCCAGCCGTTTCCACCCCAAGCGAGGTCGTTGTCCTCGCCGAGCCGTCCTGCTCCTCGCCTTCGCTGGCTCCGCGCTGTTGCTGTTCACGCCCGCGCCTGGCCGTGGACACCCTCTGCTGCTGACGCCCCGCGCGTGCACGCGCGCACCGGCCGCCGATGGTAGCTGCTACTGCCCCTGCCCGACCCGCAGGGCTACGCCAAGCGCCGAGAGCTGGCGCGACGGCTCGAGTCGCTCGCCGTGCGGGAGGTGGAGGTGGTGGCCGCGTTCTTCGAGGGGGACCGGGGGGCGCCGCTGGCCGAGCTGAGCTCGTCCGAGGGCGTGCTCCCGCATGAGCCTAGCGCTTCAGAGATGTGGCAGCTGCCGGGGAGCGCCACCGAGGTGGTCTACCACGCCAGTGCGGCCAGCTTGCTCCCGCGCCTCACCGCACGGGACAAATCCGAGGGCGTGCTCCCGTGTGAGCCTAGCTCCTCAGAGGTGTGGCAGATGCAGGGTTGCGCCTTCTCCCTCGGTTGCTTGCGCTGGGCGGCCCTGCCGCGCCCTCGCCGGCAGCGAAGGGCAACGGCTGTGGCGCCAGCGCGGCGGTGTTGATGGACGAGCTCCCCGCCTTCCTGCTCCGGCACCCTCCCGGCGAGCTCACGCGGCCGTCGTGACGCCTGCGCCCGCCGTGACGCCCGCGCTCGCCCTCCATGACTCCGGCGCCCGCCGTGACGCCCGCGCTCGCCCGTGCCCCAGCTCTGGCGCCCTGCTCACCGCGCCCGCCCCGTCCCAGCGCGCCTGCAGCAGTGCCCGATCAAAGCTGACCATGCGCGCCTGCTTGCCTCGGTGGGTGGGGGATGGGGAAGTGTGCCTTGTGCGGCCGAGCATGTGGGTGGGCCTGGAGAAAAGAGAGGGAGAGAGAGGAGAGAGGGAATTGGGACACTGACAGTGGACCATTTGCATGCAAATAATAGTGCCGGCATCCCCAGCTGCCCCCCGGGGGGCTGGGTTTCGCCTAGGCTCGCCGGCTGTATTTTTGTTCAAATCCGATGAAAACTGGGCTCTTGGGATGACGAGTGGAATTTTTTTTAGCCGCCAACGCTTAAAAAGTCCTCGAGGGCCTCCGGGGGGACGGCTGGAGATGCTCTAAGAGCATGTCTAACAGAGCCCTCAAAAAACTCAACCTTCAAAACCAGTTTGAGGGCTGAGAAAATGTCGTTTTGAAGGCCGAAAATCCCTAGCGCAGACCAGTGCCCTCAAACCAACCCTCAAAACAGAATATTCTGTTTTGAGGGTTGGTTTGAGGGCACTGATCTGCGCCCCGGCCTTCAAACCCTCAAAACTGGACAGAAACATAAATCACTTCAAATTTGCAAATGATCATCATCACAAACATGAAACAAACTTGCAAATCATCATCATCACATAGTAAATCCCTGGCGCAGATCTGCGCCTCCGCTTCCATCTTCATCCTCTCTTTTGCCTTCTTGGTTCCCCCGGGCTTGTCATGGTTTCTTCCTTCTTCATCACTATCATCCATTTTGAGCATATCCGATTTTTTTGGTGCACTCTCTTGATCCCTCAGTTTCCATTTGTCAAGATGTTGGAGCAATGCCCAATAATGCATGAATGGGAAGGATTTGCCCTTGGAACCGGCCATGTCCTTGTACCTCAAGTCGGCATATTTCTCCTAAGACATATCATCACTGGAAGCATATGAAAATCACAACCAAGCATAACCAACAAGTAAATAAAGCATGGACCAACAAGTAAATAAAGCATGCTATTTGTACTGACATAATCACTCTCAACACAGCCACTTGGGGGTTGATCCCTCACTTGATCCATAGCCGCACTCCAACGAGCACAAGCGGGTTTCATCAACTCCCACCGGCCTTGAAGCGGTCGGTAAGAACGAGCTCTCAATGTGGCAGTCTTGGGTTTCAGCTTACAATACTTGCCCTCAATGCGTTGCCAATAATGTTTCCTGGTTTGATCGGTGCCGGTGACCGCATCCAAGCCCACTTGCGACCAAGCCTTGACCAAGAGGACATCCTCAACCTCCGTGTAGTTCGCCGTGCGAATTGGCCTTCGAGCACCACCTTCCGCTTCAAACATTTCCTCTTCGATCTCGGTGACATCTTCATCTTCTTCGTCCTCCTCACCCGCCTCCTCCTCCTCACCAGCCTCCCCCTCCTCAACCGTCGGCCCCTCAACATGGAAGTCGAAGGAAGCAAGTGGAGGAGACGCGATGTTCACCTCCGCATCGTCAAGCAATGCCCTATATGACACGGTTGGCGCGGACATTTCATCGAACACGTCGATGGCGGTGGCGGGCGGCGGTGGCGGTACCGCTTGCTCTGTCCTCCTCTTGCGGCTTGCGAGCTGCTTCTCCTTGCGCTTGGTAGCAGCCGCGGTGGAGGTTGTCGGCTTGCCGGGCTTCGCCGGTTTCGTCGCCTCCCCTGCCGGTTTTGCCGGCTTCACCGCGGGGGCGGGCATGGGCGGCTTGCTCGTCACGAGGTGGGTGCCCGCCCGCCTCCATTTTTGGCCGACATGGGTGGCCGCCACCATCTCTGCCACGGCGGCGTCGGTCGAGGTGGCCGGTGGCGGGAGGCGCGGGGCGGGGGCGCGGGCGCGGGCGGGCATGGGGACGGCGGAGGGGGGCGCCGGGGCCTGGCGGGGCTCCATGGACGGTGGCGGGGACAAGCACGGGCGACGGTGGCGCGGGGCGGCGGGGAGAGAAGTTGGGAAATTTCCCTCACTAGTGCAGGTTGGACTCCAAGTTGAAGGTTCGGCCTGAATATCTTTTGAGGGTTTAGGGATTTGAGGGTGCTGATATGCGCCTTTTTTCTGCTCAACCCTCAAACTGGCAGTTATTTTGAGGTTTTGACCAGTTTGTTTGAGGGGAAACGTTTGGGGCCGGGGCACCGGCCGAAGCTTCGGCCGGTCCAGTCCACGCGCGCACGCCGCGACCCAGTCGCGAGCAACCACGTGGCGCTGCGGATCTCGCGAATCTCGCCTCATTCCTGTCTCACAGCTCCGCGGATCTCGCCCCCATCCTCATTTCCTGCAGCGTCGGCGCCCACATCTCGCCGTCGGCCATGGAAGGTCGAATCCCCGCGCGTCCATGGATGTAGATCTCACCCCGCCATGCTTTTACAGCCTGTTTTGCCATTGGATGCAGCCCGTTGACCAATCCCCATCCCCGGCGGTTGCAACTCCCACACGTCTCGTGCTTCTGCCTCGCCGACGACGAGCCGGACGGCGATGGTTGACACCGGAGGCTTCTGCAGAATCGTCGCACCCCGTCATGTTGCAACCGTTTAAAAAAAAGCTTCATCCCCTAGATGAAAAGCTTCAACCGGATGTAGAGAAAGCTACAAGCAGTCAGCGCCATCGCCGGAAAGCTACAACCATTGACATGAAATGCTACATCCTTCGACTAAAAAAGCTTCAACCGAAACGACACAAAAAGCCTTGACCAAGTGCTGCTAAAAAGAAAATAGCTACAACTTTTGGTAGAAAAGCTTCAACGGTTGTTGGAAAAAGCTCCAACCATTGAGAGAGAAAGCTACAACTAGACATTATGAAAATAAGAAAGCTTCAACCAGCGACGGCTGGAGGTGGAAGAAGATGATAAAATGCTGCAGTTTTGCTACATGCTTCAACCGGCATGGATTTTTGCTACAACTGGCATAGCATTTTGCTACAACTAGCGTCACGTTTTGCTACAACACACAACCGGCGTCGCGGTTTTGCTACAACTAGCATCGTTTTTTGCTACAACCGGCATAATGTTTTGCTACATCCATCACGGCCGAGCTGCGACCCAGCACGGGTTTCCGTGAATTCCGGCGTCGAGATCCAGCACGGGAGGCAGGGGCGGATGCTGCAACCGGTCGCCGGTGAGCTGCTACGGGCTCGCGGCGAGCTGCAACCTCGACCGGCCGTAACGGAACTCGAGCCCAAATCCATGGCGGCAAGGAGGTCATGACGTATGTAAGACATGATTGAAGCAATCCCAAGGCGGCTTGATAGGTGGGGGAGCCCATCGTTGACATGATTCGGCTGCGGGGAACGAATAACAGGCGGATCTAGCCGCCGCCGCCGCGGATCGGGGACGGGTAGTCGCGGGGGGATCCAGCTCCCCTGTTCTCCTTGCTGTGGCTGTTCGTACACGGTCGCAACAAAACTGTTCTTTTTTGCTGTAACGGTTGCTTCAGTCCGTGCATGCGCGCAGATCTAACGGTCCATGCAAAACGCATCGGACGGCTAGGCCTGGACCGGCCGAACCGTTTGGGCCGGCGCACCGGCGACATGCTCTAACCCCGTCGCCTCCAGTCGACACTCCAAAGTCCAAACCCTGCAGCCCCACCCGCTGTTTCGATTTTTGAACTCCCGGTCTCAAACTCTCCCCCACCCCCCTACAGACGCGGCGCCTGAGCACTTCTGCCCCCTCGTGGCGGCGAGATCCAGGCGGGGCCCGGCCGCCGCCGGCGCATGGCCTCCGTCGACGCAGCGGGTGACCCCCTCCGCTCCTTCGCCTCTGCGACGTCCCTCCTTCTCCGGACCCTTGGCCCTGCCGCGGCCTCCGCATCCCCCTCCAGGGCCTCTGGGGCGCTGCTCGGTGGATCCCTGGTACACTCCTTACGCGACCCTCCGCTCTCGAACCGGCGCGCGTGCGCGTGCTTGCTTGTCTGGGCTCATGCGGTGTTCGACCTCACTGGGGACCGAGTTTTTTTTTTTTTTTTTTTTTTTACCGCGGGGCTGTTTTCCTTTCGAGATTACAAGTTTTCTTTATCTTCCGAGAAATATACATGGGATAATCCATATAGATATAGGAGAATAAGTCACAAACTATCTGCTGTTTCAAGTGATTGCTGGAGCTAGTCTCACAATGCCCGGTCCGGTGCAGAAACGCTCCAAGGAGCTGATGGAGCAGGCCAGCCTGGTCTTGAAGGAGCGGGGGGACATCCAGAAGCTCTATCAGGAGGATCGAGCGGATGGCAAGAACAACCAGCAGGGTAGAAGGCCTGGGCTGGACCGCAAGCGGGCTCAGTTCTCTCTCAAGCCCACCCAAAGGCAGCCCACTTGCTTGTTCTAGGCTGTTACTTTCAGATATAGCTTTGGTGACAGCTTATGGAACAATGTGTTCATAAGTCAGTTGCATTCTGCTATAGTGAGCTGTGATCGGAGTTCAAATAACTTGTTTTGATGCTACTGTTTTGCAGCAACCCCGTGAATGTTGATTTCTCCCAGGCGCTTAGCATTGACGATCCAGAGGAGTACTTCTTAACCTTGGAGCGGCTCGAAAGTATCCCCATCACCCCCTTCTAATTTTTTGTAGTAAGTGCAGCAGTAAATGACAGTAATGCTCTAACATGTTGTTCATGAATGCAGAGGCTGACAGGGAGATAAAAAAGCTAAGAGGTGAGGTTCCAACCAAAACAGCAAATTATGATCGGCCTATCCAACCACCCAAGAAGCGGCCTGGAATGTCGAGGTATGCTGCCTATCTTGTTCCATGTTTTAGCTGATAAACTGCTCTTTCTAACTTGTGTTAATGTTTAGAGATGACTTTATTCATGGTATGACCTTAGAAGCCATTCGTGTAATATAGCCTCTTGTGCTTTGCGAAAAGTCAATTTGGATTTCTTTACATACTTATCATCTTGCTGTTGCTTCTGGTTGCCACTGATTGAAGCAGATAGTCAGTATTAAGAAAGTGCACTTTTATGTAGCTAATTCATATTGACCTATCATCACTTTACAATAACCTATCGGTTCTTGCCAACTTGTTATGCATGTAAGCGTCCATCATGAAATTGAATTGACCCATGCTTTGTTTTGTAAACTATCAGGAGAAAATCGGTCTATTCTTACAATTTTAGTGTGGGCACGGATACCTCAGATGGTACTGAAGCACCCGATTCCCAGATGGGAACTTTACCAGAATCTCAGTCCACTCAAGACGACACGCCTCCTTCAGTTCCTGAAAGAACCAAGCCACCGGTCCCTTCAAGTTCTAGCCAATGTGACATACAAGATGTCTCAACGAGAGAAGGTTAAAACCCCCTCGTCATTTGTGTTTCAACTATTTCAACCTAGATTTGTTTAATATAATTACCTCTATACAGATTCATTTGCTAAGAAGGATAAAGGCGCCACTCTGGATTCCCTAATGTCAGCATTCAAAAATTTGGATGAATCTAAAGAGGAAAGCCTGTTGCGAGAGAAGTTACAGATCAAAGAAATAAACATAGGGGAAGCTTGTATCCCTGACCTATTGAATGTTCCTGGTGATAGGCCTGTAAGAAGAACTAAGCAGAAGTATCTGACGAGTGACCGTACTCCAGAAAGACCTGTATTAGGGAGCCACCATGCTCCAATTTCGAAATGGGAGAAACACATACTTGGTCGAGACATTCTGAACGATAAAGCAGATCTTTCAGAAGACGATGAATCTGATAATTCTCCAGAAACTGTTGTGGATAAACAATCGCAGGTGCACAGTTCTTACAATGATGTTGTTTTGACGAACGGTGAGGCCTCTACTGCAAGGGAGACCCCAACTTCAAGCATCAAATTTCCAGACCATGTTCTTGAACCAGTAAGTTCTGCACTTGGTGCGTGCATAGATAGTGACGTTGCCAAAGAA
This sequence comes from Triticum aestivum, assembly GCF_018294505.1. Classification (NCBI taxonomy): domain Eukaryota; kingdom Viridiplantae; phylum Streptophyta; class Magnoliopsida; order Poales; family Poaceae; genus Triticum; species Triticum aestivum. The sequence goes on from NC_057801.1 coordinate 416,551,420, forward strand.
AAGGATGCATCTAGCGGGCAAAATGTTTCATTAGAGGTAGTTAGTTACTATTGAACTTTTTATTGACTTTCAACTTGTTTATTATTGAACTTCTCCTGAACCATTGACTTCACTGCACATTATGTTTTATTTTGTTCTTCAGGAAGAGCACATGCCAGTGAATCACCCATTTACCGAGAGGCCAAATAATGAACCAGAAACTTCTTCTCACCATTTGGAAGGTGAAACAACAAAAGTGCTGGGTAGTGCACCAGGTAGAAATGCGTCGGTGTTGCATGGTGAAGATGACAATATCAGATATCAGGCGAGTTCCTGCACAAACTATTACTCTCAATTATAGGCCCCATTCCAGCGTGCTTAACATGTATCATACTTTGATTCCTATTGTGTGACAGGGAGTGCTTGGAGGGGACATGCTCGTGCAAGGTACCTATTTTCCTTGCAAACTTTCGTATGTATGCCCTCAAAAGAGTTGTGACATTTTGCTCATCAGAACTGAGGACTCAAGATTTAGCAAAAGAGAGAGAACAATTTTTATTTATTGTAGCCCCCACGTTAGAATGAATTTTTACTGCTTAAAGAAACAAGATGATAGTACATTATCACGAAGTCGACTCTGCTCTGGCAATATTAGTTTCCTAGTTATGCTATTTTGGAGTCAGACATACTATAAGAAGCATGACTCCTATGGACCACCCACACAAAGTTTGTGAATGCTATTCTGGACATGGACAACAAATTTTGGGCGACAGGAATCATCCGGTGCATGAGGTTTGATGATTGTTTCTAGAGATTTCAGACCTATAAGGGTGGATGCATTCCTCCAAAGAACTGTGTCACATCGAAGCATTGGTTTTGATTAATAGCATATACATGGTTTTTCTCTATTAGTTGACTTGAGAGGATTATGCTGTCTTATAATGTTATGTGTCAATCATTCTTCTAATGTTTGGTTGCAGCATGCCTTCTTAACTAATTACAATAAGTGCATTTTTTCTAACTGGGAAAACCTTACCCCTCAAACACCACAATTTGTTTTGTTGCATTTACATGCACAGTTCTAAATCATATTTTCTTGTTTTGTTGAGGTCTAAAGCAGACTACCAAACATGTCTGTTTTTGTAGATTTTTCTTTTTTACTCTTTGGTGAGGTCTAAAACATATTTTCTACAGATGAACCAATCCATCCACCGGAAATACCTCCAGATGCGCATAATCAGTCTCATATTCAGGATGAAGATGTTGAGGTAGGCTTGTTTCAATAAGCACTATTCTCCTTTGAAATTGCTGTTGTAAAGAACTGGGCCTAGCTCAGTTTGTGGGACTGTGGGACTTAGTTCCTCCTAGGTCTGTATCACTCTTTTGTTCCCCACAATTGCCACTGTAAATAATCTTATGGAAGTAAGTAACTTAGGCGAGCATCTTTCTCTATCTTTTTCTCTAGTTACATATGTATAACATATCACTTTGCCATAATATGCCTTTCTAACATATCTATTCATTTAACCCTATAAAGCTGCTACACAATTGCTTAAGCACTGATGCACTACTTATTCCCTTCACATGCAATGATTTTAGCATATTGCATGCACATTTTCTTAAATGTAGAAAAAAGTTACGTATTTGCCTGCTCTAAAGAAAAAGTTCTTTATGCCTGCATTTTTTGGACTTCCAGAAGCAGGCAGTTGATATAAGCCGTGAACTCCCTCTGAGCAAAGGTGGTAAGCAAAATGCAGTCCAAAAAAGAAAAAACAAGAAGCAGTCAGCAAAGAGAGAAAAAAGAGTTTCAGGTCTTGCATTCTTTGTTTGACACCTTTATCTACTTTTTAGCTGCTTTAAATTACTTAATAAGTTAGTGTATGTTTCACGACTTAAAGTTTTTTACTCTGTGGAGTTCCGGAAGAACATAGGTAATTATCGCCATGAAGATGAGCACGTAGATGATTAGATTAAGAAGTAGAGCATTCTAACCAGTGGCGGCTCCAGGAATTTGCAACCGGGTATTCATGTGTATTCATTTTGCCAAAATCATTGCTGTTTTTCGAAAATTGTCACTCTTTTGCCAAAATCAACATTGTTTTGTAAAAAACTAAAAATCATGGGTATTCAGATGAAGACCCAAGAATACCCCTAGCGCCGCCCCTGATTCTAACCTATAAGAAGGCTGGCCGACCCGCCCATCTGAGGGCTCCGTCGATTTCGCGCCGTTCTGCCTGTTTGAAAGGACGAATGGGAGAGATAACAGATTGATAAATTTTATGAAGAATAATATGGTCGTAACATTCGTCATGAACTTGAGATAGTTCACCTGGGATGAATGGATGATGTTTTTGTCCCACCTCTTAGCCAGCCTATTATTCTTTTATCTCCTTATCCTTCAGCACCATCCTGTGAAAAGTTGTAACAGCAGCCTCCAAAATATGGTTAGTTGCCTACTTTATTGGTGCTATATAGGTTTATAGCAGTGTTTTTCTCCAACATGAATATAAACTTTTACTGCTTCAAGAAGTGAGATGGCAGTACAGATTTTGAAGAGCAACCTTTATGCTGTGTTTCTGAGCTACGTAAAGAGACATGATGGTGTTGTATTATCATGAAATTGACCATATTATGGCATGGTAGTGCTAATTTTCCTAATGATGCCGTTGCGGAATCAGTACATGCTATCAGCTGCATAGCTTATTGGAAACTAGGAATCTCCTGTACAGCATATACACGTGCTATTCTGAACCCTAGTAACAAATTTGTGCAAAGGAATCTAGTACCATTTCCATTTGCTGCATGAGATCAGGTGATTGTTTCTAGCCAGGATTTGGGACCTTTGCAGGATGGGTGTGTTCCTCCAAAGGAGCATCATAATGCGGAAGCATTGACATAATTAATAACTTGGAGGGATAATTTATACCTAGGCACCACTTTATGCGTATAGGGACATGTTAGCACTGTTTTACTCGTTTTGTGAATAGCGTAATGACCACTTCCTAAAAACATGGATACGACAACCTCACAGTTTCAGTATCAGTATCAGCCATCAAGATAGTAACTGATGGTGACATGTGGATGCCAATAACACATCACTGTATCTAAGTGTTGTAAAAGTAGTAGCCATAGAGCATTGTTTTTAAGGCGTCCCTAAGGCGTCGCTTAGGCGACGCCTAGGCGTCAGGGCGCCCCCAGGCTACAAGGCGTCGGCCTTGCCTTACGTGCATGCCTAAGGCGTCCGCCTTAGTCCATAGGGCGTCCAAGGCGTCCGCCTAGGCGCCATTCTTCCCGCCTTAGGCAAATGAAGACGCCTTAGACAGGGCAGGGAGTTCAGGCGGGAAACAGAGCTCTGGGCGGGAAGAGAAGGGCGGGAAACAGAGTCTGGGCGCCAACAGTTACTAGCAGGGGGAGAGAGAGCCCTAACCAGTTTCAGTTTTCCCCCAACCCCACCTCTGGCGGCTGGATCTGAGCTTCTCCAGCAACTTCTCCCCCTCCTCTCCGGCTGCTTCTCCCCCTCCTCTCCAGCAGATCCGCCTCCCCCTCCTCTCCAGCAGATCCTCCTCCCCCTCCTCTCCAGGACAGCAGGCAGCAGCAAGCAACCATCACCTACCTCTCCTGCAGTTGCCTACCAAATTCTGCTCAATTCTACTACTTAGAACTCTCTAAGGCGTCGCCTTGCCTTGTGCCTTAGCGCTTAGGCAGTGAGGCGCCCCCCCAGCGCCTTGCCTCGCCTTACCGCCTTAAAAACATAGCCATAGAGTTTGTCTCTATGTCTAGGAGCAAACTGTACATCTCTACCAGTTGTTTCAGATTTGGTCGTCCATGCTTGTACGAGTCCACGACTCATTTTATGTGCCATTTACATGTACACTCATTATCTAGTCTTGCATTAAAGCTTGTTTTCTGTACAGATAAGCCAATCCATACATCAGAAATACCTCCAGAAGATATTGTCCCACAGAATAACTCTCATGTTCATGAAGGAAACTTCGAGGTAGGATTCCTTCATTAAACACCATTGTCTTTTTAGCCGTAGCTTTGGTATTGCAGCCGTAAGGAACTGAGTTTAGCTTGTGCATTATTTTAATATAGAAAAGTTGCATATTTTTCTGCTTTCAACTCTTTTTATGCCTGCCATCTTGGAACTTCCAGAAACCTGCAGTTGGTACAAGCAATGGACTCTCCCCAAGCAAAGATAGTAAGCAAAAGCGAGTTCAAAATGAGGAGTCTAAGAAGCAGCCATTGAAGAGAATGAAAAGAGGGGCAGGTCTCACTTCTGCCTATTCTGCTTCATGTTCCTGTTTAATACTCCCTCCATCCCAAAATAAGTGTCGTGGTTTTAGTTCAGATTTTGACTTATTTGAACTAAAACCACAGCTCCTTTGGGACGGAGGGAGTAGTTTGTAATGCATGTAGGCACATACTTTAGATGATTCCTACAAGGATTGCTCTTAGCTAGGGTCTGTGCCTTCATCAAATACAGAACCTGTTATTGTTACTGTTTCATATACATGTATGCTACAAAACAATCTTATAATCTGCCAGCTGATTTTAATTTTCTTTTGTTATTATGCTGTACGCTTTGTAAATGTAAACACATGCTTTAAGCTGCTCTAAATTACTTGGTATAAATAAATTTCATGACTCTAACATTCTTCTACATGTGAAGTACTGAAGTATACTTTTGTTACAGAAGAGGCAAGCAATCCATTGGGAATACCCCCGGAAAATTGTGATACAGAGACTCAACCTAGTATGCAAGATACAAATATCGAGGTACATTTGTTTCTTGAACATTCCCATGTTTTAGCTTCTAGACTGAAACTTTTGTCCTAGTATAATCTTACATATGTGATATGCCACCTCCAGTGGGTATCTTGTTCTGTTTATTTGTACAGTATAGTAGGGATAACATAAATACAGCTATGAAAAAGTGTTTGGAGTTCACTGTTTATATGTCAAGCTCATGTTATTCATGAGCATAAAGATGCTACATGGCTGAGCCTTAGCACATCACTCCATATTGAGGGGGCTGAGTGGTCACTTCTGGTTTAGTAGTATATGTTAGGAGAAATAGCAACTTGGCATTATCAGGAGGCAAAAGCCATCATATATACACATACAGGAGGAGGCCAAAGGCCAGAATTCAAAAGGCCAAAGGCCATCATAAATATAACTCTACCCCCCCCCCCCCCCCCTCAAACTCATGGTGGATCCACAACACTGAGTTTGGAAAGGTAAAACCCATGTTGCGCTCTAGTCTAGGCCTTCGTGAAGAAATCTGCCAGCTGTAACTCGGAATGCACATACTGAAGAGCAATAATATGGTCCTGCAGACCAGCGTGGACAAAGAAAGCATCAACACCAATATGCTTGGTAAGCTCATGCTTCACGGGGTCCCGTGCAATACTGATAGCACCTGTACTGTCTGACAAGAGTGTAGTAGGTGTAGTAACAGTAACACCAAAATCCTCAAGTAACCAGGGTAACCAAGTCACCTCAGCCGTGAGCAACTCAGCCTCTGCACTCGAACGGGAAATTGCCGTCCGTTTCTTCGTCTTGCACGCAATGAGAGAACCACCAAGAAAGAAACAATAAGCAAAAAGTGAACGACGATCCGAAGGATCACTAGCCCAGGTAGCATCCGAATAGGCTTGGAGCTGTAGCGAGCTGGAATGAGGAAAGAAGAGACGATGAGAGATCGAGCCACGGAGATATCGTAGAACACGAAGAAGGTGACTATAGTGAACCGAAACGGGAGAAGAAACAAACTGACTCAGGATATGGACAGGATAGGAGATATCTGGACGAGTGACAGTAAGATAGACAAGACTCCCAACAAGATAATGATAACGAGTCGGATCAGACAAGGGCTCACCATCAGAAGCACGAAGGTGAACATTAAGCTCCATAGGAGTCTCAACAGTGCGCTCATCACTAAGAGCCGCACGAGTAAGAAGATCCTGGATATATTTTTCTTGGGAAATAAAAAAGCCATCAGGTGGAGGAAATCTCAATCCCAAGAAAGTAACAAGAGGACCAAGATCAGACATAGAAAACTGCTCACTGAGACGAGCCTTGACAAAGGCAATGTACTCAAGATCATCACCAGTGATGATCATGTCATCAACATATAGAAGAAGAAGAGTGCGACCATGAGCAGAAAGGTGGACAAACAGTGCTGGATCATGAGCACTGGGTGAAAAACCAGCTACAGTGACCACCGAGGCAAAACGCTCAAACCAAACACGGGGGCTTGCTTAAGGCCATAGAGAGAGCGACGAAGATGGCAAACCATGCCATCAGGAACTGAATACCCAGGTGGTGGCTGCATATAAACTTCCTCACGCAACTCACCATTAAGAAAAGCATTCTTAACGTCAAGCTGAGACACGGACCAGTGGCAAACAGAGGCCACGACAAGAAGTGTGCGGGCAGTGGTCATATGGGCCACGGGAGCAAAAGTCTCATTGTAATCATGACCATGCTCCTGTTGAAAGCCATGAGCCACAAGACGAGCTTTATAACGCTCAAGAGAACCATCAGAGTGAGTCTTGATCTTATAGACCCACTTACAAGTGATGGGATGAACATGGGGTGGAAGAGAAACCAAATCTCATGTGCCAGTGCGCTCAAGGGCAGCAATCTCCTCTGCCATCGCAAACTGCCATTTAGGATGAACATCTCGATAAGAAGTCGGCTCAAGAACGGTCGAAAGACCATAGCGAGAAGGAGAATATTGGTTAGGGGGCGGGTGAGGCTGAGAACGAAGACCATAAGTCGGTTGAGAGGAGGAAGATGACACACCAGAAATAGAGGGCACATCAGTAGACTCATCTACAACACGTGGACGACGAGTATAATGGAAAGGTAAGGAGGGAAGAGGTGGAATCACTAGAGGTGGAGACGGGGAATGTATCGTTGATGAAGGTGGAGAAGGTGAAGGTATCGGTGATGAAGGTGGAGAGTCATGCGATGAGGAAGGAGAAGAAACCGTAGGAGAGGGCGAAGATTCATGCGCTGAGGTAGGAGAAGAAATCGTAGGAGAGGACGGTGTCAGATTTGGCACAGTGGGACGAGGAGTAGAAATACTGGGCGCAGAGGAAGGTGTATTCGGAAACGTAAGAAAAGAGATGTCCTCCGTGGAAACGGCAGAGGAGGATGGGCGCGGGTAGAAGGGACGAGACTCATCAAAGGTCATCCCGAGAAATACGCATCCGGCGACCGACAGGATCCCGACAACGATAGCCTTTATGCTCATCACTGACAGGATCCCAACAACGATAGCCCTTATCCTCATCACTGTATCCGAGAAAGACACACTCAACAGATTGAGCAGTTAGTTTGGTACGTTCACGAGGGGCAAGCAAAACATAGCAAACACAACCAAACAAACGAAGCACCGAATAATTAGGAGAACGACTTGAAAGACGCTCAAGCGGAATACCACCCTGTAGAGCAGCAGATGGCTGAATGTTGATGAGATAGGTGGAAATGGTAACAGCCTCAGCCCAGAAGTGAGGAGGAAGAGAGGCGGCGATCATCATCGCACGCATCGTCTCAAGAAGGTATCGATGCTTGCGCTCAGCCACACTGTTCTGAGCATGAGCACTAGGGCAAGAGAACTGTGCAAGAGGATCCTGGTTAGCAAGGAATCCTCGCAACGCATGAGAGATATACTCACCAGCTGAATCTGCGCGAAAAACACGAATAGGAGTGGAAAACCGGGTACGAACCATGGCAGCAAATTTTTTGTATATAGATAAGACCTCGCTACGAGAAGACACGAAATAGACCCAAGTGTACCGAGAAAAACCGCCTATAAAGATTATATAGTAGCGATGACCCCCTTTGGAAGCGAAGGGAGCTGGACCCCAAACATCAGAGTGAATGAGATCAAAAGGGCGCTAGGACACTGACTCACTGTGAGGATAGGGTAGCTGAATCTGCTTACCAAGCCTACAACCCAGACAATCCAACGAAGCGTTACCAGAGACAGACCCCAGAACACCACGATGAACCAAGGACGAGAGACGAGAACCACATAAGTGGCCAAGACGATGATGCCACTGCTGAAAAGAGCTGGTAGATGCAGCAGGGGCTGCGGGACTGGCGGCGGTGGCAGCGGAGGGAAGACGAAGCCAGTCAAGCTCCCAGAGGCCATCAGAGCGTCGAGGGCCAGCACCAAGCAAAGCGCCCGTGCAACGATCCTGAACAGAACACGAATCAAAGTGGAGAATGACCCTACAACTAGAGTCAACAATCTGACCACCAGATATGAGCTGCATGGTAAGTCGAGGAACATGAGCGACAGAAGGAACATGAAATGAAGAAGTGCTAAGAGTGCCTCGACTAGCTACAGGGAGGGGAGTGCCATCAGCCGTAAGAACACAAAGAGGAGACTCAACAGGTCGAACAGAGGTCAAAGTGGAAGAATCATAAGTCATATGAAAAGACGCTCCAGTATCAAGAATCCATGGGAACAGTGGCGGAGCCAGGAATATAGTATGAGGAGGGCCAAGTGTAGTAAATCCTTTCTAGGGAGGGCCAGCTCATAAGAATACACCATTTTTGCAACCATTGTACATCTATTAGCATGCATATTAGGCTTAATACAACAATGTTAGGGGGGGCCAGGGCCCCTGCTGGTCCCCCCTGTCTCCGCCACTGCATGGGAATGTACCTGAATGGGTATAAGGTGGTCTCTTAGTGCCAGAAAAGTCAGCCGCAGAACTTGCAGAACCTGTCGATGAAGAATCCCAAGCAGCAAGTATGTCTCAAAGTTGCGCCACCTCGTGCGCAGATAGAGACATGGCGGTAGAGGTCAGGGTAGAGACATCCGTTGACGAAGAGCGGACACCACCACGTGTGGAAGCTGAGTGTACAGTCGACGAAGAGCAACGACTCGACATAGAGCGGCATGTGAAAGCCACCGGCGGAGTCGGCGTAGATCGACCATTACCGACCATCACCACGTACGGAAGCCGCCAGATGAGTCGATGTAGAGCGGCCACCATCACGTGTGGAAGCCATGAAATGAGTCGATGTAGTGGCCACAACTGTGGGTGGAAGCCGCGTGAGGAGTCGATGTAGAGCAACCACCGACGCGTGCAGAAGCCGCAAAGTGAGTCGACGAAGAGCAGCCACAATTGTGGACAGAAGCCACGCGAGGAGTCAACGCAGAGCGACCACCAACACGTGCAGAAGCCGCAAAGTGAGTCGGCGAAACATGCAATAGGGCCTGCGGAGGAGCACCGAGCAGAGATGGAAGGTGCACATGCGATACGACGTCTGTAGGACCACCATCGCCACAAGAGTCTGGACAGACAGGAAGAGGAACAACACCATGCAACATAGTCTGTATTTTTTTTAAGCTCACGTACTGATCTGACTTCTGATGGAATCAGATACACCACACGAGGCCCAAAGGAGAATCACTTAGATGAGGCCCAATTGAAAACAATGAGAACACCAGCACGATCGGCAGCAGATCAGAGGAGACCGACGACCGACGGGCAGAGATGGCAAACGACCAGAGGATTCGGCGAAACCCGCACCAGCGAACGGACGGATGACGACCGAATCGGGAGTCGTCGGCGGCGCAATCCAGCACCTCGGCTGGGATCCAACCAAGCAGACGGCGGGCTGAAGCGGAACGAAGCAGCAGCAATTAGCGCGTCCAAGCGCAGCCAGCGGGCTGAACGTTCACGCGCTGAATCGACCATTGGCGGGTTGGATCGAGCCAGTGCTCACGCGCAAGGACCAGAGAGTCCCGACGGGCTAGTAGCATTCCGGCGATTGAATCCAGCTGGAGGTGGCGGGATCAGGCGGCCGGCGGCGGCGATCCAGCGAGGAACGCGGCTGAGGGCGGAATCTAGGCGGGGCGGCGAAGATCAAATCGAAGAGAAACAGCAGCAGGGTCGTTCGGTGGAGGGGTGGACACTGGACAACAGCGACCAGTGGCCTCGCAGGTGGCAGGAGTGGACAGCAAGGTTGACCTGCGGTGGAGGCGCAGAAGAGCAACGCCGGTACAGGAGATGAGCACGGCCAGCCAGAGAAAAGATGCCGGCCTGGAATTGGGATCGGATCACACGAGTTGCGCGTGCTAAAAAAAACCTTTGCTCATGATACCATGTAAGGAGAAATAACAACTTGGCATTATCAGGAGGCAAAAGCCATCATATATACATATACAGGAGGAGGCCAAAGGCCAGAATGCAAACGGCCAAAGGCCATCATAAATATAACTCTAACAGTATACTGTTATGGGTCGGCTGCCCTAGCGCAAAGAACATTTTTCTACAGCAACATCCAGTTCACTGCAAGTTATAGATCTCAGGATTACTACTAGAAGCTGAGCAGGGGAACTAGAGTAGAAGAAACCTGGTTGGATGAAAGCTGAGATAATTTTGTAGCACCTTGTGGTCGCCAGAGTTGAGGATTGTCCTACTAGGGTCGCAGCAACTGCCTGCAAGGTACGCACACGTACAGGGCAGCAATGTTCCACATCGGAATGCTAGAGTTGGTGTGTTAGTGCACATTAGCTATTTGATATCTACATATATATGATCTGTGAAACATCATTATCCATAAATACATGTGCTCGCATACAGTTCATATGTGTTCTTTGTATGATTTATGACCCTCGGTCATTTTCAGTAACATCACAAACATAAATATAGCCCCGTATACTTGCCAATCAATATTAATAACATTCAAGGAACGAGATAGTATAGCAAGTCAAAAGATAAAACACATATTGATTGCCAAAAGGGCGTGTTACCATCTAGTAGGTCCATGTAACTCGTGTAAGCAAGTTGTGCAACAAGCAATAGGCATATTGACCTCATGAGATTTTTGTATGCTAATTTTCAGCTTTTCCTTTGTATTTCCAGCAGCAGACAGTTGATACAAGGGTTCCACGGTCCCCAAACAAAGGTAAATTGCAAAAGGAAGGTCAAAGGAGAAAGAAGAGGAAAGAAGTGAATAGAAGGAAAAGCCTGACAGGTCCTACTTCTGCACGTTGCAGCATGCAGACATTTCTTGTTCCAAATAAGTATGTGTATATTGCAAGGAAACTGATGTTCTTGTCTATTTTCATGGAATGCTATCAGCATTTGGTCTTGCGTGGCAATCTGGCGTGAGACGCAGCACAAGAATACGGTCCAGGCCATTGCAGGATTGGCTTGGCGAAAGGCTCCTATATGGGCGTATACATGACAGTAAGTACACCACTTTGTTTTTCTTTTGTCTGGAAATGCCTCTCTGTTTGCTGCTTCACTCAAAATGCTGCTACGGAGAAAGTTGTACAATATATTTACGAAATTGCTTGACAGACGATACTTGACGCACGATCTGCGAACGACACTGCCTTCCCGTTCAAATCCCGTGCATGCACGCTCACGCTAGCGCTGCCATGTAGTATCGGGCAGGAATCGGGCACATTTTTATCGTGTGTATAGCAGCGCCGATATATTTACTAGCTCTAGGCAGTTCTATAAATTTTCTGCCAACACTGACAGGCCTATGAGTCTGTCATCTGTGAACCAGTGCCTCTTTGCCCTGGCTCGTGCTTTACTCATTACAATCGGGCATAAACCATAATTTAAGCAGGCCAATTGCATCAAAGTTAACTTGCTACTTGCATATGTAAACTTGCGATCTCACAATTTCACTCCATTTAAACTTGTTGAAAGTCTATGTTGTGAGATCTACATCCTGTCTAGGTACCCTGCTGTTAGTTACTATAAATATCATGCAAATGTTAATAAAACCGGCATTTGATTTGAACTTCAATCTGTTGCAGCAATGGCCACAGTCATCGGCGTGAAATCATATTCTCCCAGTCAAGATGGCAAGGTTGAATTGAGAGTGAAATCCTTCGTGCCAGAACAGTACTCAGATATGGTAGCTCAAGCTGCAAAGTATTGAGGTTACTGGCCTGGACAAGTCTCACTTTGTTCCGGGACAAGTCCTTTTGTGGCCAAGAGGGTCGGTAGCCTTTCAGGTGCTTTCTCATGCTCTGCCATCTATCTTTCTAAAAGAGATTTGCACAATGTAGTGCAACCATGCTGTTACATCCAAGACCATGTAGAAATATGGATGTAGTAGTAGAGACAGAAGAATTATCTTCACCTTTGTTAGCTGTTTTTAGTGTCATCTCTGGATGATATGATGTCAATTGTCTCTAGTTTGTATATGCAGGAAGTCCCTTGTCGTATGATAAAATTATCGTACTATGTTTAAATGCGTCGGAACCAGCTATGGCCTGCCATTTTGTATGTCTAGGTGCTATTTGTATAATTGTGTCACGTTCTCCAAGTGGAAGTTCCGCGTGAGTGATTTTTCTGCAATGCGCATTTGAAGTTGTACGAGTATATGACGATTTTAGTGGTACTGACATCTGCATTCGCACAGTTGAAGGGTCTTTTTCTTGAGATGAGTTTGGTTTTCTTTTTGGAGGGGAAGGGACGAGGTTTGGTTAATAGTTTTTTGGACAAGGCAGGCTGGGTTTATTATTGCGCAGCACATGGGGTTGGACTGTATTGTTGTTGATTGGTGAAACAAGAGTTAAAACCAGAAGCTCAGTGCAACTCATAACAATTAATCACAACTTCTAGAAATTTAGTGGAAAGCCATACCAATTTTTGAGGTGCAGAACAGTAACTATTTAGCTACTGTTAGGTATAGTAAACTAATGGTTGGATGGTTAGGAGGGTAGCGGTACCCCCAAACATATTAGGCATCAAACCCATGTTTGATGCTTTGGTGTGTCATTAATGCGGATTACCTTAAGTGGAAGGCGATGTTTCTACTGATAGCTAGGCGGTGACTTCGTCATTCTTGAAGCTTCGTGACTCCGATTTGGTCTTGTGTGGACATTGTATGAGTGTGCGCATGTGTGTCAATATTCTAATCGGTGTTATTAAAGAAAACAAACCTAAGTTTAGTGGTTTAGCTCACTTGACACGCCATACGATACATGACTGGTCGGGTCCACCAGGTGTCTTTGTAGCTCCAGAATGTTTCAGTTTATGTTCCACCTATTGTCTGGATATACCAAGAGAGATCTACGGTCTAATGAGGCTACTATGGAATATTTACTCATGGGTGGGGCAAGCTCTTCTATTCTGGTTCATGGTTTCTCTTGGCTATATGGTTCATCTAGGGGGGAGATCAGAAACGCAAAAAAAAAAGGGGGAATCTCACCCCCTTCTTTATCATAAAGAAAAGATCTATTTTGAAACTTCTTTAGAAAGAAAAAGAAGTTAGTCTAGGGGGAAATTGGGAGCCATAATTTTAGCAAAGGAGACGACAACATGGGCCTTGGCCCAAGATCCTTGTTCCTGACATGAGCACACAGGCAATGTAGGTTGACATGAGTGAGACCAATTAAGGAGTCTGGTCAACGAAAGGAGTATCCAGGTGATAAAATCGATGTCGAATGTCATGGCCTTGACCACAAGGTTTGACACAAATATCATGGACACAAATTCATAGGCTCGCGTATCCCACCATGACAATCACGAAGGAAGCCTCACTCGGAATAGATCTTCACACGAATTAGGCGATCTCCTTACCTTCACAACTCGGTTCCTCAACACACCTTGAAGGCTCTCAAGCACACCTAGATGATCTAGGAGGTGTGCACCCTCCAAAAAATATCAAGAAATTGGGTTGCTTACTGACTAATCTCTTGCTTGTGCCATAAAATATAAGCTTCTCCACACTTCAACACTCATAGTATCTATAGGAAATGAGAGGTTGGAACGCTCATATGATAGGAATGGAACCCATGAAGGAGGGAATATCTGAAAATATGGGTTGGAGAGTGGAGAAAATGTGTTATGAAAGCTTGGCACAACACTCATTGGTCGGGTGCATCATGTATATATAGGGTGGACTAAATCACATAAATCAGAGGGTCTGGATGGATTAAAGGTGGCAACTTTTAACATACCCGAAGGGTCCACCAATGTCGTTTAAAGGTTTCAGACGAGCCTAAAACAAAAAGAACCTCAGTCGATCCGGATGACATATTCTGGCCCATAATGCAAGTGATCTATCCACAAAGGCTTGGAGGCTCTAGATGTCAGACACTCGGAGGGTCCGAATGGAACTTATGGTCTTGACAGTTCACTAATCCTAGCTTGGAGGCTCCTAGTAATCACCATTCAGAGGGTTTGAACTATACTGGATCCTAGGATTTTTCTACTAGATGATCTCGAAATGTCCAGACGGGTATCACTCACAAAATCGGAATGAGACTTCGAAATTGAACTTAACGCGCTCAGATGTACTAGCTTGAATGATGATGCTTCCAAAACAAAAGTTGGCCGCCACTCCTTCGTCTACTCAACTATGGCTCCAAATCCTTCCCTACGCGTGATATTATGTCATAAGGGTTTCTTCGATTTCGACAAATAAGTAATGAATCAAGAGCAAAAACCGGTAAAAATCTGAAGTAATCAATAAGAAATCTCCTGTAAAACACTATAAAATGGAGACTTGAGTAAGCATGTATCATCCAATGCATCCATGACTTTTATGTGACAAGTGTTGGTATAAATAAGTAAAGAAGACGATATGAGGAGCACGAGAAACTACGCCACTTAAAGCAATGGTCCGATCTTAGTTGCCAAGCCAAGCATGTGTTGAAATGTGAGATGGGCCTAGAGCCCATATGACAATTTCAGATTTGATCTCTAAGGGCCCATGTAGGTGGCATGACAAGGTGGTGGGAAGTTTAGTCCCACCATGCTAGTGGAAGGAAAGTTGGAGTGGTTTATAAGGGTGGCTCTTCTACATGCTATTGGAGCTTGAGAAGAGAAGAGGTCCTCGCGCGCTCCTCCTCCGCCGCCCGCCTCGCCACGCCTCGCCTCGCCTCGTCACGATGCGCCGCGGGTTGCGGGAACGAGCTGAGCTCACACCTATGCGCTTATTTTTGCCAGTCACCAACGGAGAGGTTCTGACAGCAGGGCCACGATCTGAGACGTCGGATCGTGGGTTGTCACAGACTCGGACATGGGTTTGTCAAGCCCACGTCTCTCCACGCGGCTGCGTCTATATAAGTGTGTTGTGTCTCCTAACCCTAGCCGCCACGAACAGATCACATCTGCTCACTGTTTGCTTAGTACGTGCATGTTTAGATTAAAGTCAGTACGTCATCAACTTAGTCAATGCCATGCTAGTGATTTACTCGTGGATTAATTTAATCGAGAAATTGCCTATTTACTCAACAATCCAAAAACCTATTATGTGTAGGAATTTTTCGGCAAGTGGCTTTGCCGCTGCACTGAAACCGGATAAGTTTACCGGTACGTATTTTAAGCGTTGGCAGACAAAGACCACCTTATGGCTCACGGCTATGAACGTGTTCTGGGTCACCGGTGTGTCCACGGGAACGATTGCTCCTGAACAGGAGAAGGCGTTCAGGGAGGCAACCACTGTGTTTCTCGGAGCAGTTCTTAGCGCGATCGGAGATAAACTGGTCGACGCATATTTACATGTGCATGTCGCCAAGGACTTGTGGGAGGCGCTCGAATCTAAGTTCGGGGCCGCCGATGCAGGGAGCGAGATGTATATTATAGAGCAGTTCCACGATTACAAGATGATTGAGAACCGTCCTGTACTGGAGCAGGCTCATGAAATAATATGCATTGTTAAGGAGCTTGAGCTTCTGAAGTGCGAGTTATCGGGCAAGTTTATCGTGGGCTGCATAATCGCTAAGCTCCCCAATTCCTGGAGGAACTTTGCCACCACTCTGAAACATCAGAGGCGTGAATTCTCTGTGGAGGATGTCATTGGCCATCTGAGTGTTGAGCAGAATTCGAGGGCAAAAGACTCGCACGGAAAAGGGGCCGAAGGGACTTCTGTCGCCAACATGGTGAACCAGAAGAACTTCAACTCCCACAAGCCCAAGGGAAAGAACGGTGTCCAACACAATACCGACTTTAAGAAGAAGGGTAAGAAGACCTTCAAGAAGAACAAGAAGGATGAGGGCTGCTTTACTTGTGGGTATGGTAATTTATTTACTGTTTTTCAGTGTTTCAGCCTACCGATTGGTGGGTGGACACAGGTGCAAGTGTTCATGTGTGTGCTGACATTTCATTGTTCACTTCTTACCAGGTCACAGGTCACGGGTCCGTATTGATGGGGAATGGCGCGAGTGCTTCTGTTCATGGTGTTGGCACGGTCGATCTGAAGTTTACTTCGGGAAGGATCGTGCAGCTGAAGAACGTGCAGCATGTCCCCGCCATCAAGAAGAACCTCGTTAGTGGCTCCCTTCTATGTAGAGAAGGGTTTAAGTTGGTTTTCGAGTCTAATAAATTAGTTGTCACGAAATATGGACTCTTTGTTGGAAAAGGTTATGAGAGCGGAGGGATGTTCCGCCTTTCCCTCGCAGATTTTTGTAATAAAGTCGTGAACCATATTCATTCGAATGTTAATGAATCTGAAGTTTGGCATTCACGTCTTTGTCACATTAGTTTCGGTGTTATGACGCGGCTAGCCAAGTTGGATTTAATCCCGAGTTTCACTTTAGCCAAAGGTTCTAAGTGCTTATCATGTGTGCAAGCTAAGCAACCTCATACATTCTGATCTTTGTGAGATGAATGGCGTGTTGACTAAAGGTGGAAAGAAGTACTTCATGACATTGATAGATGATTCCACTAGATATTGCTCTGTATATCTGTTAAATACTAAAGATGAGGCTCTACACTACTTTAAAATCTATAAGGCAGAAGTTGAGAATCAACTTGAAAAGAAAATTAAACGAATCCGGTCAGATCGCGGTGGAGAGTACTTCTCGAGTGAGTTTGATTCCTTCTGTGCGGAACACGACATTATTCATGAGAGGACGCCTCCCTATTCTCCCCAGTCAAACGGGGTTGCCGAGCGGAAAAACCGTACTCTAAGTAATTTGGTTAACGCCATGTTAGATACATCGGGTTTATCCAAGGCATGGTGGGGGGAGGCTATATTGACAGCATGTCATGTCCTGAATAAAGTTCCGACAAAGGATAATGAGATCACTCCCTATGAGAAATGGGCAAAGAGAAGGACAACACTCTCGTACTTGCGTACTTGGGGCTGTTTGGCGAAAGTCAATGTGCCGATCCCCAAAAAGCGTAAGCTTGGACCCAAGACTGTGGACTGCGTTAATTTGGGCTACGCTAAGAACAACGTTGGCTATAGATTTCTAGTAGTGAAATCTGAGGTACCTGACCAGAAGGTCGGTACAATTATGGAGTCTAAGGATGCTACATTCTTTGAGGATATTTTTCTCATAAGAGATATGCAAAGCAGTTCTAGATAGGAATCTAAGGAGACTCCTGACCCTGCCATTCCTATGGAATATTATGAACAAACACATGATGAAAATCCTGAGGAGGATGACGAGGAAACCCTTGGTAGGGGCAAGAGACAAAGGACTGCAAAGACCTTTGGTGATGATTTCTTCGTGTACCTCGTGGATGATACTCCCACTTCTATTTCAGAAGCGTATGCCTCTCCAGAAGCTGACTACTGGAAGGATGCGGTCCGTAGCGAGATGGATTTCATCATGGCTAATGGGACATGGGAGATCACTGAGCGTCCCTATGGTTGCAAACCATTGGGATGTAAGTGGGTGTTCAAGAAAAAGCTTAGGCCCGATGGTATGAGTGAAAAGTACAAGGCTAGGCTTGTGGCCAAGGGCTATGACCAGAAAGAAGAGGAAGATTTCTTTGATACTTATTCACCTGTGGCTAGACTGACCACCATTCGAGTATTACTCTCGTTGGCGGCCTCACATGGTCTTCTCGTCCATCAAATGGATGTTAAGACGGCTTTTCTGAATGGAGAGCTAAATGAGGAAATCTACATGCAACAACCAGATGGCTTTGTGATAGATGGTCAGGAAAGAAAGGTGTGTAGGTTGATGAAATCTTTATATGGCCTGAAGCAAGCACCTAAGCAATGGCATGATAAGTTTAATACAACTCTGACATCTGTTGGCTTCGTTGTTAATGAAGCTGACAAATGTGTATACTATCGCCATGGTGGGGGCGAAGGAGTTATACTGTGCTTGTATGTTGATGACATACTGATATTCGGAACCAACCTCAAAGTCATTGAGGAGGTTAAGTCGTTTCTGTCTCAGAACTTTGAGATGAAGGATCTTGGTGTAGCTGATGTTATCTTGAACATCAAGCTACTGAGAAATAAAGAGGGTGGGATCACACTTCTGCAATCCCATTATGTTGAGAAGGTGTTGAGTCGTTTTGGATATTCGGACTGCACACCATCTCAAACACCATATGATCCTAGCGTGTTGATTCGAAAGTCCAAAGGCATGGCTAAAGATCAATTGAGATATTCTCAAATCATTGGTTCACTGATGTACCTAGCGAGCGCAACGAGGTCTGACATCGCGTTTGCTGTGAGCAAACTGAGCCGGTTTGTTTCCAAACCGGGTGATGTACATTGGCATGCTGTTGAAAGAGTTATGCGCTATCTGAAAGGTACTATGAATTATGGACTTCACTATACCGGAGACCCATCGGTACTTGAAGGGTATAGTGATGCGAACTGGATCTCTGATGCTGATGAGATGAAGGCCACAACTGGGTATCTGTTTACTCTTGGAGGTGGCGCTGTTTCCTGGAAGTCTTGCAAGCAAACGATCTTAACGAGATCGACAATGGAAGCAGAATTAACAGCATTAGACACTTCTGGTGTTGAAGCAGGATGGCTTCGAGATCTTTTGATGGACTTGCCACTGGTTGATAAACCGGTTCCGGCTATCCTTATGAACTGTGATAATCAGACTGTCATCACCAAGGTGAAGAGTTCAAAGGACAACATGAAGTCCAACAAACACATAAGAATGAGATTAGAAGCTGTTAGAAAATTAAGAAACTCCAGAGTGATAGCGTTGGACTATGTCCATACAGCTAAGAATCTGGCAGATCCCTTTACGAAAGGGCTATCACGTGTAGTGATAGATAGTGCATCGAGGGAGATGGGTATGAGACCCACATGAGTTACCATGGTGGTAACCCAACCTATGTGATCGGAGATCCCGTGAAGTAGGACCTGGGAAACAAGCCAGTGGTGAACTGAGGAGAGTAACTTTACTAACCCACTTCGTTGGAGATGCAATACTCTCGGAAACTGTATGGAAGGATGACTACTGTCTTAATGTGTTCCAAGGCTTATATGTATAAGCAAGATGCTATCCTACAGAGCGATCTTTGGAGGAACATACCTATGTGAGCCCGACTGCTAGTCACAGTCTATGAGATTGGGGTGATCTCTAATAAGCTCATGAATAGGCCAGGAGTGTGACTTATATGCTCCACCCAAGGGGTCAGCCTTCGGCAGCCCAGTACTAATAAGACATGTGGTGAAACTTCTTTACGCCAAACTGATAATTCAAGGCATAGTCCATTGTTCAGTTGTGAAGAAGTGTAGCTACTTGCTCTAGGTGAAGCTCAACCTTAACAGGTCTTCACTGAAACACTAGTATATCAAAACAACATTTGGAATAAAGGACGAAGTGGGCCCCTGAGATCTGGTGGGGGATTGTTGAAATGTGAGATGGGCCTAGAGCCCATATGACAATTTCAGATTTGATCTCTAAGGGCCCATGTAGGTGGCATGACAAGGTGGTGGGAAGTTTAGTCTCACCATGCTAGTGGAAGGAAAGTTGGAGTGGTTTATAAGGGTGACTCTTCTACATGCTATTGGAGCTTGAGAAGAGAAGAGGCCCTCGCGCGCTCCTCCTCCTCCGCCCGCCTCGCCACGCCTCGCCTCGTCACGACGCGCCGCGGGTTGCGGGAATGAGCCGAGCCGAGCTCACACCTATGCGCTTATTTTTGCCAGTCACTAACAGAGAGGTTCTGACAGCAGGGCCATGATCTAAGACGTCGGATCGTTGGCTGTCACGGACTCGGACGTGGGTTTGTCAAGCCCACGTCTCTCCACGCGACTGCGTCTATATAAGTGTGTTGTGTCTCCTAACCCGAGCCGCCACGAACAGATCACATCTGCTCACGCGCACGCCCACCGTCGTTCCTTTGCTGCTGCTGCCGCCGGTGACTCCATCCCGTTCGCCGCGTACACGGTCGACGGGAGAGCAGGTCTCCGAGACCACGCCCTTCTGGTTCCTGTACGGGGTGAGGGGCGAATAGGTTTTTGGGCAGCGATTACGCGACTGCTCGCTTCTGATCGTCTACCTCCTCTACGTCCGCGTCGCCTTCATCATCACCATGTCCACTGACGCCGACCGTGCCGCCACCGAGAAAGCTGAAGCCAACAAGAAGTCCACCGAGGACGCCGCTGCTGCCACCAAAGCTGCGGCCTCTGCATGGCCTACTGGAGGGTATAACTCGTTTATCCCGCTCCTGATTATTTTCATATTAGCAGTACTAGCAGTATGTGTAGATTTGTTTACCGTTTGCTTAGTACGTGCATATTTAGATCAAAATCAGTACGTCATCAACTTAGTCAATGCCATAGTAATGATTTACTCGTGGATTAATTTAATCGAGAAATTGCCTATTTACTCAACAACATGGCAATGGTAAATGGGAGGTGAGAGATGGGACAGTAGTGTCACACTAGCCTTGTAGGGAGGATTTGGCTATTCACGAGTGATTCACCTACCGCGCATCACAAACGAAGGGTAATGTCACAATACTACTTGACAAAGGCATGTCCATTCATCACCATGAATCGAACTCTCGTGCGCCTAACCATTCCACTACAGGAAACACCGTTATTTTAGGCTTTTTACTCCTCTTGCAATTTAAGTATTTTCAACGTAATTCTTTGTTTCACAACTTTAACTACTTTGTAAGTCTTCTAGGTACTCCAATAGTCAATCCACTAGAGCCTAATGACACCTCAGGTGCGGCAAAACACACCTTGGCTCATTCTTTCTGGAAGAAACCAAAACCTAGGGATTACAAGTAGTACAAGAATACTTGCCACACTAAGGAATTGCATTGCCTTGTTCCGGGGCAAGAAATGAGCTTTGAGTGGATCATCAGTTTCCTCAAAAAATACAGAAATAAATAGTACTAGCGCCGAGAAGCACGACGCACGCCGCGCCCGTGACCACTCCCGTCTATATTTTTCGGAATAAGCAAAAACAACATGTATTATGTGAGAAAATAGAATGAAAAGGAAAATAAGAATTTTATCTTTACCACATGATCTGTGTAGACATCTAGCAAACATTAAATGAATTGACAAATTAAGTAAGCCGGCTGGCCTATTACTTTTTTTTGTAAGCACATATTTTCCCCTAAGTAAGAAAAAATATGATGGACTCGGTAGTAATATGTATTTGGATTCATTCTCATATGCCATGTTTGGTCAATAGTGAGATCAAATGAGATTGTTACCAATGTGTAGATTATATAATAGGAAAATATTTCTTGTTCGGTTTGTGCATCTTTTTCACCTATATTCCGTATCTAGTTCCTAGCCGCCTCTATTTTATTCTTTCTCAAACAAGGTTTTATTTAATAAAATTCAAATTTAAAATTTTGTAAGTAATTTAAACCCCGAATTGGTCATGGTGTAAAAATGGATAGTAATTGACGGAGTGATGTCGTGGTCTAAAAATGTATAGTCATTGCCGTAGGAATTATTTAAACGCAATATCTAGGAATGGCTAATCTGATTATAGAACGTTCATCCCATTGCGCTTTTCAAATTGTGATATAGGATACGTGGTATGTTCATAATTCATAAAATTTTGGCCACTGAGGAATAACTGGTTCTACAATACTCCCTCCATTTCAGAATATAAGGTGTATTGATCTTCATGCAAGTTAATGATTTAAATGTTTGAATAAGATTATAGAATAAAATAGAAACATATGCAATACCTAATAGATAAAATATGAAACTTATTTTCATAATGGATCAAACAATATAAATTTTATATTGTGGATATTGATATATTTTTCTAAAACTCGGTCAAACATGAACTTATTTGACTTTTGAAAAAATAAATACACCTTATATAAAGGAACGGAGGGAGTAGTTTTTTTAAGTAAACACTACCCTCCGCGGATGATCCATTGTCTTGTATTTTTCTCTTTTTCTTTGAATTGGCTGAAGACATAGATTAGGGTATGCCGTGAAGAGGTCGGTCAAGCGATAGTTTTTATTTTCATGTTGCCTCTTCTTGTTGGTTGCTTATAGACTGACGTGATTGATCTCGTCCTAGGGGTGACTTTAGTGATGACATTGTGGCTGAAGCCTTGGTTTGGTTAGCCATAGGGAAGGAGAAGGCGAGGTAGACGACGACAACAACATTGGTTATTCTCCTCACGTAGGTGAATGCACCGAGGGAGAAGGAGGCTTAGTTTTTTTTGAAGTTTTTCTGTATTCCTTCTGGATTACTATTCACATGAATGCATAGTGCTGATTTACTATTTTTATCGTGGTGTATTGTTCTGGATCACAATTCAGGTATGTTGGGGAACATTGCATAGAAAACAAAAAAATTCTACTCACACACAAGATCTATCCATGGAGATGCATAGCTACGAGAGGGAGAGAGCATCTACATACCCTTGTAGATCGCTAAGCGAAAGCGTTTATCAACGCGGTTGATGTAGTCGTACAACTTTACGATCCGTACCGATCAAGCACTGAACGCACGGCACCTCCGCGTTCAGCACACGTTCAGCTCGATGACGTCCTCGCCTTCTCGATCCAACAAGAGAGGCAAAGTAGTAGATGAGTTCTCGCAGCATGACGGCATGGTGACGGTGGTGGTGAAAATGTTCTGCAGGGCTTCGCCAAGCTCAACAGTTTAGGACGGAGGATGTGCTGAGAATCGTTGCATGGAAAACAAAAAAAATTCTATGCATACGCAATGATCTATCCATGGAGATGCATAGCAAAGGGGGAGAGTGTGCCTGCGTACCCTCGTAGGCCGTAAGCAGAAGCGCTTCACAACGCGGTTGATGTAGTCAAACTTCTTCGCGTTTCTCGATCAAGTACCGAATGCACGCCACCTCTGCACACGTTCACCTCAGTGACGTCCCTCACCTTCTTGATCCAGTAAGACGTCGAGGTAGTAGATGAGTTCCGTCAACACGACGACATGGTGACGGTGATGGTGAAGTGATCTCCGCAGGGCTTCGCCTAAGCACTATGAAAATATGACCGAGGGTGTAAACGGTGGAGGGGGCGCCGCACACGGCTAACAATTGATCTGGGTGTGCTAGGCGCCCCCTCCCACATATATATAGGTGGGAGGGAGGGAGGAGCAACCATAGGAGGCGCCCAAGTAGGAGGAATCCTACTTGGAGTCTCTCCCAAGCCGTGCCCCTGCCTTATATAACCGAGGGGGAAGGAAAGAGGGGGGGGGTGGAGGAGAGGGAAGGAAGGGGGAGTCCTACTCCACACTTTCCTTCTCCTCATAGGCCGGCCTGCTATGAGGGCGCACCAGCCCCTTGTGGCTGGTGCGTTCCCTCTCTTGGCCCATAAGGACCATATCTTTGCCGGGGTGCCCGAAACTCCTTTCCAGTGACCCGATAAGTACCCGGTACCCTCCAAAACACTTACGGTGTTCGAATACCATCGTCCTATATATCAATCTTTACCTCTTGACCATTTCGAGACTCCACGTCATGTCCGTGATCTCATCCGGGACTTTGAACAACATCCGGTCATCAAATCACATAACTCATATAACACTATATCGTCAACGAACGTTAAGCGTGCAGACCCTATGGGTTCGAGAACTATGTAGACATGACCGAGACACCTCACCAGTCAATAACCAATAGTGGAACCTGGATGCCCGTATTGGATCCTACATATTCTATGAATATATTTATCAATCGAACCGTTATGACAACATACGTAATTCCCTTTGTCCATCGGTATATTACATGCCCGAGATTCGATCATCGTTATCTTCATACCTAGTTCAATCTCATTACCGGCAAGTCTCTTTACACGTTCTGTAATACATCACCTCATGACCAACTCCTTAGTCATTTGCTTGCAAGCTTATGATGTGTATTACTGAGAGGGCCCAGAGATACCTCTCCGATACTCGCCAGCCGACCACTCCTCCAGCCAGCACTGCCGTCTCCACCAACCTGCCCGACTCGCCTGTTGCTCCCTTGGCCTGATCCGCCGTCTTTGCTTTCCTGCTCGTTACTCTTTGAACAACTTTTATTAAATATGCGTAGTTCCACCCACTGGGGGTGTATTCAAACTATGTTGAATGCTGGCCTTTCGAAGGCATTTTGTGTAAATATAATCATGCATGTGCTTGGCTTCCATTCATATTTGCTTTTCATCCTTTTAGCTGTTTCCTTTGCCGCCCTCCCTTGGTCGCCGCCTTCCTAGCCGGACAGTTGCTCTGTAGTCTGTGGCTGGGGAAGGGCTTGGCCGTTTGGGAGGACAACTACTCAAGCTTTCTTAGATTGTAGCAAGGTGAATGGGAAGTTGGCCAGCCGGCTGCTCTAACAGCCGGTTGGCGGGGTGGGAGGCCAGCTTGTGTTATATAAGTTCGTTAGTCCTTAGCCGTTTTTCATGTGGGCATCCTTTCCTGCCTTTGGCTCTTGCCAGCCAGACATTCGATTCTTCGAGCTGCGACTTTCAACAAGAGAGGGCTTGGGTGCCGGCACACTACTTGTCTGACTGCAGGTAGAACTTGAATATAACTCAAGGCGGCAAGTCCCCGGGCCGACTGATCGAACCCGGTGCCGGACGAGAAAACAAATGTAGTAACATAATCATAGGCATGATACTCATCATACATAGATAAAAGAGGGTAGTCCCCGAGTGCTCCTCGGGGGGCCCGTTGCCTCATACTTAATACAAAAGGTAGCATGGTACATACTGCATTTTAACTGTAAAATCTTCGAAGGAGATTGGCGTTCCATGGTCATTTTGACTCCTTGCTGGAATCATCTCTCTTGTGTGCCTTCGGCTTCTACGCGTCGATCAGGTAGTAGGAGTCGTTGCCTAAGGCCTTGCTAATGACGAAGGGGCCTTCCCAAGGGGCCGAGAGCTTGTGCTGGCTGGCTGTTTGCTGGATCAGTCGGAGCACAAGATCACCCTCTTGGAAGGATCTTGGCTTGACCTTCCGGCTGTGGTAGCGGCGTAAACCCTACTGGTAGATGGCGGACCGGCTGAGGGCTAACAGTCGGCCTTCTTCCAGCAGGTCGACGCCGTCTTCTCACGCTTGGCCTCCGCCTCCGTGTACATGGTGACCCGAGGTGAGTCGAACTCAATGTCAGTTGGGATGACAGCCTCGGCACCATATACAAGGAAGAAAGGGGTGAAGCCGGTTGACTTGTTCGGGGTAGTGCGCAAACTCCAGAGGACGGCCGACAGCTCGTTGAGCCAACAGCCGGCCAAACACTCCAGTGGCACGACCAATCGGGGACTACTGTCGGAGATGCGAGCCTCGCCACGAAGATCGGCGAGGCAGCTCGCCGCACAGGCGTCGGTGACGCCTTGCAGTGCGTCGGGGCAAGCGCCATCGGGCGTGCCGGGCTGGCTACGCTTGCTGGGGAGGAAAAGGGTTCCCGTCCAGAGCAGGTCTCCGGACGACGGTGCACCTGGCCCCACAGTGGGCGCCAAATGTCGGGTGGTAGGTGCGACATATGCCAACGGGTGGCTTATCATTGTGGGAGCCAGTAAGACATCGCCGGTGCTTGGAAACCGGATGAGGCGAAGACATGCACGCCGGCGGATCTTACCCAGGTTCGGGGCTCATCGTGGAGATAACACCCTTAGTCCTGCTCTATGGGGTCTCCGCATGATCACTAGATCAATAAGTGGCTACAAGAGGCTCCTTGAGCTATTCGGCGAGAGGAAGAAGAAGGGCAAGGCTAGCTCTCTTCTCCCCTCAATGTAGTGTCTAAAACTATCTGAGATCAACCCTTCGCATGGGTGCCCTGGGGGGTTTATATAGGCCTACCCCCCAGGGATACAATGGTAGTCCGGCTGGGTGTGGGCCCTAGCCGTCAGTGTCTATGTTCACCGGCTACTCCGCCGGCTGTTGGGGCCCACCGTCTGGTGGGTCCCGCCGGCTGCCGTCCTCTTGGTCGACAGGCAGGTCCCACCGCTTGGGGGTCTTGTCGGGGGCCGGTTACTGTTGCCTCACTCTTGATGACGAGGGCTTTGTCGAGGTAAGCATGGCTACAGTGCCGCCACCTGGCGGGCTCTCAGTGTAGCCTTACCTCATCTTGTCTCCTTAATGGTGCGCGTACTTCAAGGGGGGAACGAGCCGGCTGGCGAGAGCCGGCTACATCCCAGGCCGACTGGTGGAGGCGTGGCCGCCTTCGGGTGTCTCTCTGACTGAAGGGCCCGCCGCCCGCAGGCCGTATTGACAGCCTATCGTGGGTGGCGTCATGGTCAGCATCACTGTAGCCATGCCCCGTCTCATCACCGTTATGTGGGTGCAGACTTTGAGGGTACGATCTTGGCCGCCTGCCGGGGGCCGGCTTCTTGGAGTCAGTCTCCTCGTGGCTGGCTTCTTGGAGTCGGCCCTCTTGTGGCTTTCATCATGAGAGTTTAGGGCTGGGCCGCCTTCCGGTAGTCGGCCTGCGAGACAGCCGGCCAGGGGAAGGCGGCCCCATGCCTTGGGTGCTTGAAGGCTCGATCGACCTGTCATTTTTTGAAGAGCCAGGAGGAGCCGACTAGGCTACCCGTGGTCATTTACTCCGACATTCGTAGAATATGTAGGAGCCAATATGAGCATCCAGGTTCCGCTATTGGTTATTGACCGAAGACGTGTCTCGGTCATGTCTACATAGTTCTCGAACCCGTAGGGTTTGCACGCTTAAAGTTCGGTGATGATCTGTATTATGAGTTTTTTTGTTTTGATGTACCAAAGTTAGTTCAGAGTCCCGAATATGATCACGGACATGACGAGGAGTCTCAAAATGGTTGAGACGTAAATATCGATATATTGGACGACTATATTCGGACACCAAAAGTGTTCCGGGTAGTTTCGGAGAAAGCCGGAGTGCTGGAGGGGTTACCGGAACCCCCCGGGGGAGTATTGGGCCTTAGTGGGCTTTAGGGGAGAGAGAGGGCAGCAACCCAGGAGGTGGTGCGCCTCCTCCCATGAGGGGTCCGAATTGGACTAGGGGAGGGGGGCGCACCCCCTTTCCTTCTCCTCTTTCCCTCTCTTTCCTTCCCCTTCCCTCTTCATAGTTTGACTAGGAAAGGGGAGTCCTACTCCTACTAGGAGGAGGACTCCCCCTCCTTGGCATGCCCCAAAGGGCCAGCCCCCCTTTCTCCTTTATATATGGGGGCAGGGGGGCACCCTAGAACACACAAGTTGATATGTTGATCTCTCCTAGCCGTGTGCGGTGCCCCCTCCACCATATTCCACCTCGGTAATATCGTAGCGGTGCTTAGGTGAAGCCCTGCGTCGGTAGCATCATCGACACCGTCATCACGCCGTCGTGCAGACGGAACTCTCCTGCAAAGCTCTACTGGATCGGAGTTCGTGGGACCTCATCGAGCTGAACGTGTGCTGAGCTCGGAGGTGCCGTACGTTTGGTATTTGATCGGTCGGATTGTGAAGATGTACGACTGCATCAACCGCATTGTGCTAACGCTTCCGCTTTTGGTCTACGAGGGTACATGGAAAACACTCTCCTCTCTCGTTGCTATGCATCACCATGATCTTGTGTGTGCGTAGGAATTTTTTTGAAATTACTACATTCTCCAACAGTGGCATCCGAGCCAGGTTTTATGCGTAGATGTTATATGCACGAGTAGAACACAGTGAGTTGTGGGCGATACAAGTCATACTGCTTACCAGCAGGTCATACTTTGGTTCGACGGTATTGTTGGATGAAGCGGCCCGGACCGACATTACGCGTACGCTTACGCGAGACTGGTTCTACCGACGTGCTTTGCACATAGGTGGCTGGCGTTTGTCAGTTTCTCCAACTTTAGTTGAACCGAGTGTGGCTACGCCCGGTCCTTGAGAAGGTTAAAACAGCACTAACTTGACGAACTATTGTTGTGGTTTTGATGCATAGGTAAGAACGGTTCTTGCTCAGCCCGTAGCACCCACGTAAAACTTGCAACAACAAAGTAGAGGACGTCTAACTTGCTTTTGCAGGGCATGTTGTGATGTGATATGGTCAAGACATGATGCTAAATTTTATTGTATGAGATGATCATGTTTTGTAACAAAGTTACCGGCAACTGGCAGGAGCCATATGGTTGTCGCTTTATTGTATGCAATGCAATCGCCCTGTAATTGCTTTACTTTATCACTAAGCAGTAGCGATAGTCGTAGAAGCAATAGGTGGCGAAACGACAATGATGCTACGATGAAGATCAAGGTGTCGCACCGGTGACGATGGTGATCATGACGGTGCTTCAGAGATGGTGATCACAAGCACAAGATGATGATGGCCATATCATATCACTTATATTGATTACATGTGATGTTTATCCTTTATGCATCTTATTTTGCTTTGATTGACGGTAGCATTATAAGATAATCTCTCACTAAATTTCAAGTTATAAGTGTTCTCCGTGAGTATGCACTGTTGCGAAAGTTCTTCATGCTGAGACACCACGTGATGATCGGGTGTGATAGGCTCTACGTCCAAATACAACGGGTGCAAAAAAGTTTCACACGCGGAATACTCAGGTTAAACTTGACGAGCCTAGGATATACAGATATGGCCTCGGAACACTGGAGACCGAAAGGTCGAGCATGAATCATATAGTAGATATGATCAACATAGTGATGTTCACCATTGAAAACTACTCCATCTCACGTGATGATCGGACATGGTTTAGTTGATTTGGATCACGTGATCACTTAGATGATTAGAGGGATGTCTATCTAAGTGGGAGTTCTTAAGTAATATGATTAATTGAACTTTAATTTATCATGAACTTAGTCCTGATAGTATTTTGCAAATTATGTTGTAGATCAATAGCTCGCGTTGTTGCTTACCTATGTTTATTTTGATATGTTCCTACGGAAAAACTATGTTGAAAGATGTTAGTAGCAAAGATGCGGATGGCTCCGTGATCTGAGGATTATCCTCATTGCTGCATAGAAGAATTATGTCCTTGATGCACCGCTAGGTGACAGACCTATTGCAAGAGCAGATGTAGACGTTATGAACGTTTAGCTAGCTCAAAATGACGACTGCTTGATAGTTTAGTGCACCAGGCTTAATGGCTTAGAATCGAGACTTCAAAGACGTTTTGCACGTCGTGGACCATATGAGATGTTCCAGGAGTTGAAATTAATATTTCAAGCAAATACCCGAGTTAAGAGATATGAAGTTTCCAATGAGTTCTATAGCTAAAAGAAGGAGGAGAATTGCTCAACTAGTGAGCATGTGCTCAGATTGTCTGGGTACTACAATCACTTGAATCAAGTGGGAGTTAATCTTCCAGATAAGATAGTGATTGATAGAGTTCTCTAGTCACCATCACCAAGTTACTGGAACTCCGTGATGAACTATAGTATGCAAGGGATGACAAAAACGAGTCCCGAGCTCTTCATGATGTTGAAATCGACGAAGGTAGAAATCAAGAAAAGAGCATCAAGTGTTGATGATTGACAAGACCACTAGTTTCAAGAAAAGGGCAAAGGGAAAGAAATGGAACTTCAAGTAGAATGACAAGCAAGTTGTCACTCCCGCGAAGAAGCCGAAAGCTGGACCAAAGCCTGAAACTGAGTGCTTACACTGCAAAGGAAATGGTCACTGGAAGCGGAAATGCCCTGAATATTTGGTGGATAAGAAGGATGGTAAAGTGAATAAGGGTATATTTGATATATAGGTTATTGATGTGTACCTTACTAGTCTTTCTTGTAGCCCCTGAGTATTTGATACTTGTTCGGTTGCTAAAAAATTAGTAACTCGAAACAGGAGTTACAGAATAAACAGAGACTAGTTGAGGGTGAAGTGACGATGTATGTTGGAAGTGGTTCCAAGATTGATATGATCATCATCGCACACTCCCTATACTTTCGAGATTAGTGTTGAACCTAAAATAAATGTTATTTGGTGTTTGCATTGAGCATAAATATGATTGGATCATGTTTATTGCAATACGGTTATTCATTTAAGTCAAATAATCATTGTTGTTCTATATACATGAATAAAACCTTCTATGGTCATACACTCAATATAAATGGTTTATTGAATCTCAATCGTAGCGATACACATATTAATAATATTGATGCCAAAAGATGCAAAGTTGATAATGATAGTGCAACTTTTTTGAGGCACTGCCGTTTGGGTCATATCGGTGTAAAGCGCATGAAGAAACTCCATAAAGATGGATTTTTGGAATCACTTGGTTATGAATCATTTGATGCTTGCGAACCGTGCCTTTTGGGCAAGATGACTAAAACTCTGTTCTCCGGAACAATGGAACGAGCTACTGACTTATTGGAAATAATACATATCGATGTATGCGATCCAATGAGTGTTGATGCTCGTGGCGATCCAATGAGCAGATATGGGTATATCTACTTAATGAAACACAAGTCTGAAACATTTGAAAAAGTTCAAACAATTTCAGAGTGAAGTGGAGAATCATCGTAACAAGAAAATAAAGTTTCTACGCTCTGATTATGGAGGAGAATATTTGAGTTACGAGTTTGGCCTTCATATAAAAATGTGGAATAGTTTCACAACTCACGCCACCTGGAACACCACAGCGTTATGGTGTGTCCGAACGTCGTAACCGCACTTTATTGGATATAGTGCGATCTATGATATCTCTTATCGGTTTACCACTATCGTTTTGGGGTTATGCATTAGAGACAGCTGCATTCACATTAAATAGGGCACCATCTAAATCCGTTGAGATGACACTGTATGAACTATGGTTTAGCAATAAACCTAAGCTGTCGTTTCTTAAAGTTTGGAGTTGCGATGCTTATGTAAAAAAGTTTCAACCTGATAAATGCGTCTTCATAGGATACCCAAAGGAGACTGTTGGGTACACCTTCTAATCACAGATCTGAAGGCAAAATATTCGTTGCTAAGAATGGATCCTTTCTAGAGAAGGAGTGTCTCTCGAAAGAAGTGAGTGGGAGGAAAGTAGAACTTGATGAGGTAACTGTACCTGCTCCCTTATTGGAATGTAGTTCATCACAGAAATCAGTTTCTGTGATTCCTACACCAATTAGTGAGGAAGCTAATGATATTGATCATGAAACTTCAGATCAAGTTACTACCGAACCTCGTAGGTCAACCATAGTAAGATCCGCACCAGAGTGGTACGGTAATCCTAGTATGGAGGTCATGTTACTTGACCATGGCGAACCTACGAACTATGAGGAAGTGATGATGAGCCCAGATTCCACAAAATGGCTTAAGGCCATAAAATCTGAGATGGGATCCATGTATGAGAACACAGTGTGGACTTTGGTGGAATTGCCCGATGATCGGCAAGACATTGAGAATAAATGGATCTTCAAGAGGAAGACGGACGCTGATAGTAGTGTTACTATCTACAAAGCTCGACTTGTTGCGAAAGGTTTTCGACAAGTTCAAGGGGTTGACTACGATGAGACTTTCTCACCCGTAGCGATACTTAAGTCTTTCCGAATCATGTTAGCAATTGCCACATTTTATGAAATCTGGCAAATGGATGTCAAAACTGCATTCCTTAATGGATTTATTAAAGAAGAGTTGTATATGATGCAACCAGAAGGTTTTGTCAATCCTAAAGGTGCTAGCAAAATGTGCATGCTCCAGCGATCCATCTATGGACTGGTGCAAGCATCTCAGAGTTGGAATATACGCTTTGATGAGTTGATCAAAGCATATGGTTTTATACAGACTTTTGGAGAAGCCTGTATTTACAAGAAAGTTAGTGGGAGCTCTGTAGCATTTCTAATCTTATATGTAGATGACATATTGTTGATTGGAAATGATATAGAATTTCTGGATAGCATAAATGGATATTGAATAAGCGTTTTTCAATGTGAGACCTCGGTGAAGCTGCTTACATATTGGGCATCAAGATCTATAGATCAAGATGCTTAATTGGACTTTCACAAAGCACATACCTTGCTTGGTAATTTTTTGAATAAGTTCAAAAATGGATCAGTCAAAGAAAGGGTTCTTGCCTGTATTACAAGGTGTGAAGTTGAGTAAGACTCAAAACCCGACCATGGCAGAAAATAGAAAGAGAATGAAAAGTCATTCCCTATGCCTCAATCATAGGTTCTATAAAGTATGCTATGCTGTGTACCAGACCTATTGTATACCTTGCTCTGAGTTTGACAAGGGAGTAAAATTTTGATCTAGGAGTAGATCACTGGACATCGGTCAAGAATATCCTTCATGAGGACTAAGGAGATGTTTATTGATTATGGAGGTGATAAAAGTGTTCATCGTAAAGAGTAACATCGGTGAAAGCTTTTACACTGATCCAGATGACTCTAAGTCTCAATCTGGATACATATTGAAAGTGGGAGCAATTAGCTAGAGTAGCTCCGTGCAGAGCATTGTAGACATAGAATATTTGCAAAAATACATACGACTCTAAATGTAACAGACCTGTTGACTAAACTTCTCTCACAAGCAAAACATGATCATACCTTAGTACTCTTTGGGTGTTAATCACATAGAGATGTGAACTAGATTATTGACTCTAGTAAACCCTTTGGGTGTTGATCACATGACGATGTGAACTATGGGTGTTAATCACATACAAATGTGAATATTGGTGTTAAATCACATGATGATGTGAACTAGATTATTGACTCTAGTGCAAGTGGGAGACTGAAGGAAATATGCCCTAGAGGCCATAATAAAGTTATTATTTATTTCCTTATTTCATGATAAATGTTTATTATTCATGCTAGAATTGTATTAACCGGAAACATAATACATGTGTGAATACAAAGACAAACGTAGTGTCACTAGTATGACTCTACTTGACTAGCTCATTAATCAAAGATGGTTAAGTTTCCTAACCATAGACATGAGTTGTCATTTGATTAACGAGATCACATCATTAGAAGAATGATGTGACTGACTTGACCCATTCCGTTAGCTTAGCACTTGATCGTTTAGTATGTTGATATTGCTTTCTTCATGACTTATACATGTTCCTATAACTATGAGATTATGCAACTCCCGTTTACCGGAGGAACACTTTGTGTGTTACCAAACGTCACAGCGTAATTGGGTGATTATAAAGGAGCTCTACAGGTGTCTCCAAATGTACTTGTTGAGTTGGCGTATTTCGAGATTAGGATTTGTCACTCCGATTGTCGGAGAGGTATCTCTGGGCCCTCTCGGTAATGCACATCACTATAAGCCTTGCAAGCAATGTAGCTAATGAGTTAGTTGCGGGATGATGCATTACGTAACGATTAAAGATACTTGCCGGTAACGAGATTGAATTAGGTATTGAGATACCGACGATCGAAGTCTCGGGCAAGTAACATACCGATGACAAAGGGAACAACGTATGTTGTTGTGTGGTTTGACCGATAAAGATCTTCGTAGAATATGTAGGAGCCAATATGAGCATCCAGGTTCCGCTATTGGTTATTGACCGGAGACATGTCTCGGTCATGTCTACATAGTTCTCGAACCCGTAGGGTCCGCATGCTTAAAGTTCAATGACGATCTGTATTATGAGTTTTTGTGTTTTGATGTACCGAAGTTAGTTAGGAGTCCCAGATATGATCACGGCCATGATGAGGAGTCTCGAAATGGTCGAGACGTAAAGATCGATATATTGGACGACTATATTCGGACACTGGACGTGTTCCGGTAGTTTCAGAGAAAGCCGGAGTGCCGGAGGGGTTACCGGAACTCCCCGGGGGAGTATTGGGCCTTAGTGGGCTTTAGGGGAGAGACAGGGCAGCAGCCCAGGAGGTGGTGCGCCCCCCATGAGGGGTCAGAATTGGACTAGGGGAGGGGGGCGCACCCCCTTTCCTTCTCCTCTTTCCCTCTCTTTCCTTCCCCCTTCCCTCTTCCTAGTTAGACTAGGAAAGGGGAGTCATACTCCCACTAGGAGGAGGACTCCCCCCCTCCATGGCATACCCCAAAGGGCCACCCGGCCTCCCCCTTGCTCCTTTATATACGGGGGCAGGGGGGCACCCTAGAACACACAAGTTGATCTGTTGATCTCTCCCAGCCGTGTGCGGTGCCCCCCTGTCACGCCCAATAAGCGACCCTATCCAAAAGGAACTCGAAGGTCCCACCCAGAATAGACCCGCATATTGAAACGCTTTTGCAAGGTGGATATCATTACATCAACATTACATAATAGATGGGGATACATACAAGAGGCATACAATGCCACACGAATACAACATCACAATACATAAGAGCATCATCCGACTACGGATGAAACAAAAACAGAAACTCAAACGACATCCACCCTGCTAGCCCAGGCTGCCGACCTGGAACCTATCCCCTGATCGAAGAAGCAGAAGAAGAACTCAATGCAAGCAAGCATCGCTCTCGCGTGATGATCATCGCAAAACCTGTACCTGCAACTGTTGTTGTAGTAATCTGTGAGTCACGAGGACTCAGCAATCCCATTACCATGGGTATCAGGACTAGCAAAGCTTAAAGGGAAAGGAAGGGGTAAAGTGGTGAGGCTGCAGCAGCGACTAAGCATATATGGTGGCTAACATACGCAAATAAGAGCGAGAAGAGAGCAAGCAGAACGGTCGAGAAGCTAGCAATGATCAAGAAGTGATCCTGAAGTCCTACTTACGTCAAACATAACCCAGAAACCGTGTTCACTTCCCGGACTCCGCCGAAAAGAGACCATCACGGCTACACACGCGGTTGATGCGTTTTAATTCGGATCTGGTGTCAAGTTATCTACAACCGGACATTAACAAATTCCCATCTGCCTATAACCACAGGCACGGCTTTCGAAAGATTATACCCTGCAGGGGTGTCCCAACTTAGCCCATGACAAGCTCTCACGATCAACGAAGGAATAGACCTTCTCCTAGGAAGACCCGATCAGACTCGGAATCCCGGTTTACAGGACATTTTGACAATGGTAAACAAGACCAGCAAAGCCACCCGATGCACCGACAAATCCTGATAGGAGCTGCACATATCTCGTTCTCAGGGCACACCGGATGAGCAAGACGTTGGGTTGGCATAGACCCTAGTTGCCCAGGGGGCGCCGGACATCGCTCGGTTCGGACCAACCCTTAGACAAGCACTGGCCCGGGGGGGGGGGGGTAAAATAAAGATGACCCTCGGGATGCGCGACTCCCAAGGGAAAAAGGGCTAGGTGAGGCAAATGGTAAAACCAATGTTGGGCCTTGCTGGAGGAGTTTTATTCAAAGCGAACTATCAAGGGGGTCCCATAAATCACCCGACCGCGTAAGGAACGCGAAATCCGGGAACATAACACCGGTATGACGGAAACTAGGGCGGCAAGAGTGGAACAAAACACTAGACAAAAGGCCGAGTCTTCCACCCTTTACCAAGTATATAGATGCATTAATAATATAAGAGATATTGTGATATCCCAACCAAAATCCTGTCCACCATGGAGAAATCTTCAACTTCACCTGCAACTAGCAACGCTATAAGAGGGCTGAGCAAAGCGGTAACATAGCCAAACAATGGTTTGCATAGGAAAGGTGTCAAAGGTTAGAGGTTCATGGCAATTTGGGATGGCTTGATAAACAGGTGATAGGTAACGCAACATAGCGATAGAACGAAACAACTAGCATAGCAATGATAGTAGTGAGATCCAGGGTAGCGGTCATCTTGCCTGAAATCCCGCAAGGAAGAAGAACGAGTCCATGAAGAAGACGAACGGATGAAGCCGAACCAACCGTAGACGAACGAATCCTCACGATCGCAACGAAACAGGAACTATCGAAAAGAAGCACACGACATAGTAAACACACCACACATGAACAAGGCATGAAGCACAAACAAGCATGATGCATGACAAAGCTACATGAAGCTACTCATGGCAAGGGATGATGCAAACGAGAGCAACACATCAAGGCAAGTTTAAATGAGGCCGGGAACAACATATAACAATTCCGGTAAGTCCTCATATGCAAATTTCGAAGTTAGTCCAGATCTGAATAAACCTTCTGTTCAAGTTGTTAAACATCAAGTTAAGATACACAACGATGATCTACACGAGATTCTTGTCAAGTTACATATAAAGTTCATTAGATTCGGAGCTACGGCCTAGAAGATATGAGCAACACAAGTTAAACATGGCATTGATACAAAATGCACCCAAACATCAAGCAAACACATCAAAACAAGGATGCAACATGATAATATGAAGCTACATGCAAAACTAAGCAAGTTTCATATAAAGCACAATCAAAACGGAGCAACGGTTCAAACACATACACTCCATACAAGTTTAAAGGACAAGCTGTCCAAAACAACAACTAGGCATATTGCAAGCATCAAAACAACATGCTACAGGACCTAAACAAGAAAATAAAAGGCATGGGCATGATGTACAGGTAAAGCATAACAAAACATGAACACTGAGCTATCTGCAGAAATCACTAGAACATGCTCAAACACACATGGTAAGATTGCAAGTTATAACAATTTCAGACTTTGCAGAAAATAACATCACGATGCACTGTTTAGAGCTATCAAACAACATGTTACAGGAACTTATCATGGCAAACAAAGGCATGACATGATTCTACTCAAATCCTAGATCAAAAGTCCCTTAGTGACCATAAGCCAAAAAGGATCAGAAAATATGATGGCACCCACGTAAACATAGCAAGTTATTATACAGATTCAAACATGGCAGAAACAGAATTATGAAGGCATGTTAATGAGCTTGTACCACTCACTACAGAGCAAAACATGACATGGCAAGGCAATCAATAGTAAGAAGACATGTTTAAGAAGCTAGGCATGGCAAGGGCAAGTCCATAGGGTGCATGGAACACTAGGAACAACCATGGTAACAACTGAACTTAATGTTAACAGGCTGACAACAACATTATGAAGCAATTTTGGAGCAAGATATGAACAAGCTACAACAAGCTATAAATGCAACCAGGGGCATGTATGGTTAGAGGATGACATGTAGATCAAAACATATTTAGTGGACATCTCCAGATTATGCATAGAATGATTAGTAGCAACTTGTTTATATAGCATCACGAAATAACAGATTTAGCCTAGCAAAACAGCAACATCATGTACACTACTTAACAAGCTCGATTCACTCACCACATGTCATTGCATGACAAGATAAGCATAGCATCATCAAAAAGACATGTTTATATAACCAACCAAGGCAAGAACAAGTCCATAGCATCCAAGGATCAACTATAGCATCCTTGGCTAAATTGAATAACAAGTAAACGATCTGCCAGGAAACATTTTGAAGCAAAAGTAGAGCACGAAAATGACATGCTAGACTACTCCATTATTGCAACCAAGGGAAGGGATGAATAGACAATAACTTATTGTTCAAAAAATCCTTACTGAAGTATCTCAAAATATGCATGGATCTCTCTGTAGCATCAAGTTTACATGGCATCAAAATAACAGCAGAACAGGGGCTAAAATCAGCAACATGACGATGCCTAGTTTGCATGCTTGTGCTAGTCACCACATTGATCACAAAAATGCATGGCATACACCACTGTAAAGAAGACATAACATAGATCAAAACACATGTAGACATCAACCTCATAGGATGGACACATTAGACATGGCAAAAATGACAAAAGAGCTCGTTCTGTTAACAGACAGCAGAAATCATTATGAAGCACTCTTACAACGATGATTCAGGCATCTAGATGACCTCAAATGAATATGATGCAATGGAATGAAATGATGTACTCGTTGAGGCAAACAATTTGACATATTACACGCACGAAATGGAGCTACGGATGCAGAGATACAAGGCGATGAACATGGCATGATTATTGCAAAATATCAGGGACTTGGTGAAAAATTCAACCTCCGAAACTGGACGGGACGAAGCGGGACGAGGAGATCCGGGTGGGGAGGCGCGTTTGGATGGGCGAGGCGGCGGCAGCGCTCGCCGACAGCGGAGCCGGGGCGGAGACGCGGACGGCGGGGCGCGAACGACGGGAGGAGGCGGCGGCGGCTACGGGCCCGACGAGGCCCGGTTCGGCCCCGGGGCGGGCCGGATCTGGGCCCCGGGCGGCGGCGGCGACGGGCGCTGGTGGCGGTGACGTGGCGCGTGGAGGTTGGCTGAGGCGGCGGCGGCGATGACGTGTCGCCCCGGGATTGGTCCGGGCGACGTGGCCGGCGGACGTGTCCGGCGCGGGCGGACGCGTCCTGCGGCGCGAGGAGGAAAACTGCTAGGGTTCATCCGCGAATTTCAGGGGAGGTGGCCTATATATAGTTCTGGGAGCTAGGAGAGTCCAAATGAGGCACGGTTTTCACCCACACGATCGTGATCGAATGACCGAGAGCATGGAGGGGAGTTAGATGGGTTTTGGGCCACTTTGGAAGGGGTGTTGGGCTGCAAAGAGAGAGGGGCTTTAGCGGTTACCCGGTTAACCGTTGGAGTATCAAACGAACTCCAAATGGCACGAAACTTGACAGGCGGTCTACCGGTGGTATACCAAGGCCGCTTGGCAAGACTCGGTCCATTCCGAGAAAGTTTAACACTCGCACACAACGAGAGAAAAAAGGGGAACGCCGGAGAGCATAGGAGCGCCAGATTGCAAAACGGACAACGGGGAAAAGGCTCGGATTCATGAGACGAACACGTATGCAATGCAATGCACATGATGACATGATAAAATGCAACACGCAAGCAAATGACATGGCAACGACAGCGAATAATTGGCGGACACCTGGCGCATCGAATCCGGGACGTTACAACACTCCTCCACTAACAAGAGATCTCGTCCCGAGATCTTAGGACCGAGACAGAAGAGAAAAGGGATGAGGTGAAACAAGAACTCAAGACAAGAAGCAAAGAATCGAGAGGACTCGAGAAGAAGAGAGGAACGACGAGAATGACGAGAATCGAAAGCTCACGGAATCAGTTAGACTATGAAACCACTCCGGATAGAACGAGATAAGAAACAAATAAGACTGAAAGGATTTAGGCAGCACTCCGATTGAAAATGGAATGAAAAGAACACGAACTTCAGATGATGGAATGATGCTTGATGAAGACATGACACAAAACCTCCGGAAGAATTGAAAGAGTTGAATGAAAAGAACTTAGAAGGAAAAGTTGAACTAACTTGTTGAGAGAATCAACAACGAAAGAATAATCTTGTTGTGGACTTATGGAAAACATCTCAAAAATTATGAGGTGGTAACCGACCACAAACGGAAATGATTGGATAGCTTAGAAGAACGAAGGAATGCAAAACTCCACTTCAAAAGAATACGAAGAATTAATTGCACTTCGAGATGCGAGAAGAAAAAAAGATACTTGAGCTCCTTCGATAAGAATCTTGATGAACTCTTGAAGGATGAATTAAATCATGAAGAACCACCATGAAGAACTCCGTTGACAAAAAGGATGATGAGATAGAATGAAGGATGAAAAGAATAAGATGAACCTTGCGGTGACTTAGATGGAGGTTCCGACGAACTGACCGAGGAAATTGAACTCCGGAAAAGAAAAGGTGAAAAACACTTGGAACTAGAATTTATTCATCATGAATAAACTCCGAAGGAATGGATAAAATGATAATCAGGGGAAAAGAATCTTGAACGAACCACCGTAAGAATTAGAAAAAATACTGATGAGAGAGAATGAATCACCGGGAAGAATTAGAAGAACCAATATGTTAGAGGGGATTAGATGCAAAAGAACGAAGAGATGACGAGCTGATTAAAGAACACTTGAACGAAGCACCGGGATAAATAGAGAACGATAACTGGAATGATGGCCTCCGATGAAAAGAAATGGAATAACAACTCCTGA
The DNA here is from genome assembly GCF_018294505.1 of Triticum aestivum. Classification (NCBI taxonomy): domain Eukaryota; kingdom Viridiplantae; phylum Streptophyta; class Magnoliopsida; order Poales; family Poaceae; genus Triticum; species Triticum aestivum. Next base: position 416,591,308 of record NC_057801.1, read on the forward strand.
AATACTCCGGATGGGTGAGAAAAGGAATATATGACAAATGGAATAATTCGAGACTGATAGCATGAAGCTAGAACCACGAATATTCGAGAGGACGGACAAGATTTAGAGGAAAAGCTCTTCTTCGGTCTTCGAAAGACAACGAGAAACACCAACGAAATTGCTGAGATACTCAGGGAGAATGAAAAGCGAAGAGGTTGAGCGAACAATGAAATGATTTGAAATCAATCTCGAAGAAGGCATGTGACTGATGGAATCCATTCTTACGTCATACTTGAAAAGAATTGAGAATAACTCCGGGGAAATTAGAAGAGTCAGGTAAGATCCTGGGAAAAGACCTGTGGGTTAGGGCCCACTGAAGAGATAACACCGTTGAAAAGGATTGTTGAAAAGATAGGTGAAGCACCGGAACAATTGAAATATTTGAATGAGGTGACAACCTCGAATTAATTGGAACACAGACGAATCTCCTGAGATGTCTTGAACACTCCGGAATGATTGAATGGCGAGAGGCAAACGAGCAGGGAAAACACTTGAGCTGAGGGAAAGAATATAATCACTACCGAAGATGGAATTGAATCCACCGGAGAATAAAAGAGATGAATAATGACGAACGAGACGAGAATTCACCCGTTGAAATAATTGACGAAAGACTAAAGAGGCTCCGTACGAATGAAAATCGGTGGTCGAGAGAGAGTCAGAATCCGGGAAGAAAAGGGTGGGAGGGCGGGAAAACAAAGGCAACTGAAAGGGGAAATCGATAAATATCTTGAAGAGAAAACACCGGTTGAAATCATTGAGGAGAGAGAGCAAAACTTCGCACGAGTAGGATGGATACTCGATTACGTACTCCAGTTCCGAGAAGGAAAAGGGGAGGGCGGGTGGGAAAGAAACTAACTGAGGATTGAACTCAAAGATGAAGAGGCTCGAGTCAACTTGACGAGAAATGCACCGGATGAAAAGAGCTGAGGAACAACGATCAGAAAACCAACTGCGTGATCCTAAAGAAAAATTTGAAAGGGAAGAGGAGTAATTCAAAACACCTATGTCAAGATTTCTCACCAGAGCGACGAAGGGGCCGAGGAGTAAAAAGAATTCCTACTCTCCGATATATATAATCCTAAGACTCAAAAATAGTTTTCTTCTAGACTCAACAATGTCCAGACTACACGATCAATCAAGGGGGGCTCCTATGGTCAGTCGAGGCTCTGATACCAACTTGTCACGCCCAATATGCGACCCTATCCAAAAGGAACTCGAAGGTCCCACCCAGGATAGACCCGCATATTGAAACACTTTTGCAAGGTGGATATCATTACATCAACATTACATAATAGTTGGGGATACATACAAGAGGCATACAATGCCACACGAATACAACATCACAATACATAAGAGCATCATCCGACTACGGATGAAACACAAACAGAAACTCAAACGACATCCACCCTGCTAGCCCAGGCTGCCGACCTGGAACCTATCCCCTGATCGAAGAAGCAGAAGAAGAACTCAACGCAAGCAAGCATCGCTCTCGCGTGATGATCATCGCAAAACCTGTACCTGCAACTGTTGTTGTAGTAATCTGTGAGTCACGAGGACTCAGCAATCCCATTACCATGGGTATCAGGACTAGCAAAGCTTAAAGGGAAAGGAAGGGGTAAAGTGGTGAGGCTGCAGCAGCAACTAAGCATATATGGTGGCTCACATACGCAAATAAGAGCGAGAAGAGAGCAAGCAGAACGGTCGAGAAGCTAGCAATGATCAAGAAGTGATCCTGAACTCCTACTTACGTCAAACATAACCCATAAACCGTGTTCACTTCCCGGACTCCGCCGAAAAGAGACCATCACGGCTACACACGTGGTTGATGCGTTTTAATTCGGATCTGGTGTCAAGTTATCTACAACCGGACATTAACAAAGTCCCATATGCCTATAACCGCAGGCACGGCTTTCGAAAGATTATACCCTGCAGGGGTGTCCCAACTTAGCCCATGACAAGCTCTCGCGATCAACGAAGGAATAGACCTTCTCCCAGGAAGACCCGATCAGACTCGGAATCCCGGTTTACAAGACATTTTGACAATGGTAAAACAAGACCAGCAAAGCCACCCGATGCGCCGACAAATCCCGATAGGAGATGCACATATCTCGTTCTCAGGGCACACCGGATGAGCAAGACGTCGGGTTGGCATAGACCCTGGTTGCCCAGGGGGCGCCAGACATCGCTCGGTTCGGACCAACACTTAGACAAGCACTGGCCCAGGGGGGGGGGGTAAAATAAAGATGACCCTCGGGATGCGCGACTCCCAAGGGAAAAAGGGCTAGGTGAGGCAAATGGTAAAACCAATGTTGGGCCTTGCTGGAGGAGTTTTATTCAAAGCGAACTGTCAAGGGGGTCCCATAAATCACCCGACCGCGTAAGGAATGCAAAATCCGGGAACATAACACCGGTATGACGGAAACTAGGGCGGCAAGAGTGGAACAAAACACTAGGCAAAAGGCCAAGTCTTCCACCCTTTACCAAGTATATAGATGCATTAATAATATAAGAGATATTGTGATATCCCAACCAAAATCCTGTCCACCATGGAGCAATCTTCAACTTCACCTGCAACTAGCAACACTATAAGAGGGCTGAGCAAAGCGGTAACATAGCCAAACAATGGTTTGCATAGGAAAGGTGTCAAAGGTTAGAGGTTCATGGCAATTTGGGATGGCTTGATAAACAGGTGATAGGTAACGCAGCATAGCGATAGAACGAAGCAACTAGCATAGCAATGATAGTAGTGAGATCCAGGGTAGCGGTCATCTTGCCTGAAATCCCGCAAGGAAGAAGAACGAGTCCATGAAGAAGACGAACGGATGAAGCCGAACCAACCGTAGACGAACGAATCCTCACGATCGCAACGAAACAGGAACTATCGAAAAGAAGCACACGACATAGTAAACACACCACACATGAACAAGGCATGAAGCACAAACAAGCATGATGCATGACAAAGCTACATGAAGCTACTCATGGCAAGGGATGATGCAAACGAGAGCAACACATCAAGGCAAGTTTAAATGAGTCCGGGAACAACATATAACAATTCTGGTAAGTCCTCATATGCAAATTTCGAAGTTAGTCCAGATCTGAATAAACCTTATGTTCAAGTTGTTAAACAGCAAGTTAAGATGCACAATGATGATCTACACGAGATTCTAGTCAAGTTACATCTAAAGTTCATTAGATTCGGAGCTACGACCTAGAAGATATGAGCAACACAAGTTAAACATGGCATTGATGCAAAATGCACCCAAACATCAAGCAAACACACCAAAACAAGGATGCAACATGATAATATGAAGCTACATGCAAAACTAAGCAAGTTTCATATAAAGCACACTCAAAACGGAGCAACGGTTCAAACACATACACTCCATACAAGTTTAAAGGACAAGCTGTCCAAAACAGCAACTAGGCATATTGCAAGCATCAAAACAACATGCTACAGGACCTCAACAAGAAAACAAAAGGCATGGGCATGATGTACAGGTAAAGCATAACAAAACATGAACACTGAGCTATCTCCAGAAATCACTAGAACATGCTCAAACACACATGGTAAGATTGCAAGTTATAACAATTTCAGACTTTGCAGAAAATAACATCATGATGCACTGTTTAGAGCTATCAAACAACACGTTACAGGAACTTATCATGGCAAACAAAGGCATGAAATGATTTTACTCAAATCCTAGATCAAAAGTCCCTTAGTGACCATAAGCCAAAAAGGATCAGAAAATATGATGGCACCCACGTAAACATAGCAAGTTATTATACACATTCAAACATGGCAGAAACAGAATTATGAAGGCATGTTAATGAGCTTGTACCACTCACTACAGAGCAAAACATGGCATGGCAAGGCATCCAACAGTAAGAAGACATGTTCAAGAAGCTAGGCATGGCAAGGGCAAGTCCATAGGGTGCATGGAACACTAGGAACAACTATGGTAACAACTGAACTTAATGTTAACAAGCTGACAGCAACATTATGAAGCAACTTTGGAGCAAGATATGAACAAGCTACAGCAAGCTATAAATGCAACCAGGGGCATGTATGGTTAGAGGATGACATGTAGATCAAAACATATTTAGTGGACATCTCCAGATTATGCATAGAATGATTAGTAGCAACTTGTTTATATAGCATCACGAAATAACAGATTCAGCCTAGCAAAACAGCAACATCATGTACACTACTTAACAAGCTCGATTCACTCACCACAAGTCATTGCATGACAAGATAAGCATAGCATCATCAAGAAGACATGTTTATATAACCAACCAAGGCAAGAACAAGTCCATAGCATCCAAGGATCAACTATAGCATCCTTGGCTAAATTGAATAACAAGTAAACGATCTTCCAGGAAACATTTTGAAGCAAAAGTAGAGCACGAAAATGACATGCTAGACTACTCCATAATTGCAACCAAGGGCAGGGATGGATAGACAATAACCTATTGTTCAAAACATCCTTACTGAAGTATCTCAAAATATGCATGGATCTCTCTGTAGCATCAAGTTTACATGGCATCAAAATAACAACAGAACAGGGGCTAAAATCAGCAACATCACGATGCCTAGTTTGCATGCTTGTGCTAGTCACCACATTGATCACAAAAATGCATGGCATACACCACTATAAAGAAGACATAACATAGATCAAAACACATGTAGACATCAACCTCATAGGATGGACACATTAGACATGGCAAAAATGACAAAAGAGCTCGTTCTGTTAACAGATATCAAAAAATCATTATGAAGCACTCTTACAACAATGATTCGGGCATCTAGACGACCTCAAATGAATATGATGCAATGGAATGAAATGATGTACTCGTCGAGGCGAACAATTTGACATATTACATGCATGTAACGGAGCTACGGATGTAGAGATACAAGGCGATGAACATGACATGATTATTGCAAAATATCAGGGACTTGGTGAAAAATTCAACCTCCGAAACTGGACGGGACGAAGCGGGACGAGGAGATCCGGGCGGGGAGGCGCGTTTGGATGGGCGAGGCGGCGGCGACGCTCGCCGACAGCGGAGCCGGGGCGGAGACGCGGACGGCGGGGCGCGAACGACGGGAGGAGGCGGCGGCGGCTACGGGCCCGGCGAGGCCCGGTTCGGCCTCGGGGCGGGCCGGATCTGGGCCCCGGGCGGCGGCGGCGACGGGCGCTGGTGGCGGTGACGTGGCGCGTGGAGGTTGGCTGAGGCGGCAGCGGCGATGACGTGTCGCCCCGGGATTGGTCCGGGCGACGTGGCTGGCGGACGTGTCCGGCGCGGGCGGACGCGTCCGGCGGCGCGAGGAGGAAAACTGCTAGGGTTCATCCGCGAATTTCGGGGGAGGTGGCCTATATATAGTTTCTGGGAGCTAGGAGAGTCCAAATGAGGCACGGTTTTCGCCCACACGATCGTGATCGAACGACCGAGAGCATGGAGGGGAGTTAGATGGGTTTTGGGCCACTTTGGAAGGGGTGTTGGGCTGCAAAGAGAGAGTGGCTTTAGCGGTTACCCGGTTAACCGTTGGAGTATCAAACGAACTCCAAATGGCACGAAACTTGACAGGCGGTCTACCGGTGGTATACCAAGGCCGCTTGGCAAGACTCGGTCCATTCCGAGAAAGTTTAACACTCGCACACAATGAGAGAAAAAAGGGAAACGCCGGAGAGCATAGGAGCACCGGATTGCAAAACGGACAACGGGGAAAAGGCTCGGATGCATGAGACGAACACGTATGCAATGCAATGCACATGATGACATGATAAAATGCAACACGCAAGCAAATGACATGGCAACAACGGCGAATAACTGGCGGACACCTGGCGCATTGAATCCGGGACGTTACACCCCCTCCACCATATTCCACCTCAGTAATATCGTAGCGGTGCTTAGGCGAAGCCCTGCGTCGGTAGCATCATCGACACCGTCATCACGCCGTTGTGCTGACGGAACTCTCCCGCAAAGCTCTGCTAGATCGGAGTTCGTGGGACGTCATCGAGCTGAACGTGTGCTGAACTCAGAGGTGCCGTACGTTCGTTACTTGATCGGTCGGATCGTGAATAGGTATGACTACATCAACCGCTTGTGCTAACGCTTCTGCTGTCGGTCTACGAGGGTTCGTGGATAACACTCTCCCCTCTCGTTGCTATGCATCACCATGATCTTGCGTGTGCGTAGGATTTTTTTAAATTACTATGTTCTCCAATAGTTGGAGGAGGGAGGGGCTGCGCTACGGAAGGGTGTGCGGCTGCCCTATCTCTCCCTCACTATATATAGGGGGAAGGGGGGAGGAGGAGGCACCCTAGGGTTTCCCTGGGGGAGGAGCGGCGGCCACAGGGGAAACCCTAGATGGGTTTGGGCACCCCACTCCTAGGAAACTTTCCCCCCAAGTCGGGGGGGGGGGGGCTGCCCTAGGGGAGGCACCCCCACCTCTCCAAGTTACGTGAGATGGGATGGGAGGGGCGCACAACCCCTTAGTGGGATGATGTGCCCCTCCCCTTGGCCCATAAGGCCCCCCAACGCTTGTCGGGGCCTCCGAAACCTCTTTCGAACACGCTCGTCGTCACCCGGTACCCCCGGAACAATTCCGGACTTCAATACCCTTCGTCCAATATATCGACCTTCACCTCCGGACCATTCTGGAGTTCCTCACCATGTCCGTGATCTCATACGGGACTCCGAACAACCTTTGTTAACCACATACTATTTCCCATAACAACTCTAGCATCACCAAACCTTAAGTGTGTAGACCCTACGGGTTCGGGAACCGTGCAGACATGACCGAGATACCTCTCCGGCCAATAACCAATAGCTGGATCTGGATACCCATATTGTCTCCCACATGTTCCACGATGATATTCAATCAATCCCGTATACAATTCTCTTTGTCCATCGGTATGTTACTTGCCCGAGATTCGATCGTCGGTATCCCCATACCTTGTTCAATCTCATTACCAGCAAGTCTCTTTACTCGTTCCGTAATGCATGATCCCGTGGCTAACTCCTTAGTCACATTGAGCTCATTATGATGTTGCATTACCGAGTGGGCCCAGAGATACCTCTTTGTCATATGGAGTGATAAATCCTAATCTCGATTCGTGCCAACCCAACAGACACTTTCGGAGATACCTGTAGTGCACCTTTATAGCCACCCAGTTACGTTGTGACGTTTGGTACACCCAAAGCATTCCTACGGTATCCGGGAGTTGCACAATCTCATGGTCTAAGGAAATGATACTTGACATTAGAAAAGCTCTTAGCAAACGAACTACACGATCTTGTGCTATGCTTAGGATTAGGTCTTGTCCATCACATCATTCTCCTAATGATGTGACCCCGTTATCAATGACATCCAATGTCCATCGTCAGGAAACCATAACTATCTATTGATCAACGAGCTAGTCAACTAGAGGCTCAGTAGGGACATGTTGTGGTCTATGTGTTCACACATGTGTTATGGTTTCCAGTTAATACAATTATAGCATGAATATTAGACAATTATCATGAACAAGGAAATATAATAATAACCATTTTATTATTGCCACTAGGGCATATTTCCACCAGTCTCCCACTTGCACTAGAGTCAATAATCTAGTTCACATCACTATGTGATTGTAATAAATCCAATACCCATGGGGTTTGATAATACCTTGCTTGTGAGAGAGGTTTTTAGTGAATGGGTCTGAACCTTTCAGATCTGTGTGTGCTTTACAAATCTCTACGTCATATTGTATATGCTGCTACCACACGCCATTTGGAACTATTCCAAATAATTGCTCTACAATACGAATCCGGTTTACTACTCAGAATCATCCGAATTAGTGTCAAAGTTTGCATCGACGTAACCCTTTACGATGAACTCTTTTACCACCTCCATAATCGAGAAAATTCCTTCGTCCACTATTTACTAAGGATAACTTTGACCGCTGTCCTGTGATCCATTCCTGGATCACTCTTGTACCCCTTGACTGACTCATGGCAAGTGATAACCCACAAGTGTAGGGGATCAATTGTAGCCTCTTTCGATAAGTAAGAGTATCAAACCCAACGAGGAGCTAAAGGTAGAACAAATATTCCCTCAAGTTCTATCGACCACTGATACAACTCTACGCATGCTTAAAGTTCGCTTTACCTAAAACAAGTATGAAACTAGAAGTACTTTGTAGGTGATGTTGGATAGGTTTGCAAGAATATAAAGAGCACGTAAATATAAACTAGGGGCTGTTTAGATAAAGAAGCAATAAAGTAAATATAGTGAGTGTGGAAAAGTGGTGGTAGGAGTTGTGAAATTGTCCCTAAGCAATTGACTACTTTACTAGACCGATAGCAAGTTTTATGTGGGAGAGGCATAAGCTAACATACTTTCTCTTCTTGGATCATATGCACTTATGATTGGAACTCTAGCAAGCATCCGCAACTACTAAAGATCATTAAGGTAAAACCCAACCATAGCATTAAAGCATCAAGTCCCCTTTATCCCATATGCCACAACCCCCTTACTTGGGTTCATGCTTTTATCACGCAAGCAACCCACTATAAGCGAATCATGAACGTATTGCAACACCCTACATCGGAAATCCCTCACGCTTGCGCGACACGGAGAGCACCATAGGGCAGCAACATAACCACAAGAAAATTAAACCAATCATAGAAATTCACCAATCACCGATAGGACAACGAAAATCTACTCAGACATCATAGGATGGCAACACATCATTGGATAATAATATGAAGCATAAAGAACCATGTTCAAGTAGAGGGTACAACGGGTTGCGGGAGAGTGGACTGCTGAATATAGATGGGGGAAGGTGATGGAGATGTTGGTAAAGATGATGGCGGTGTTGGTGTAGATCGCGGTGATGATGATGGCCCCGGCGGCGTTCCGGCACCACCAGAAGCAAGGGGGAGAGAGCCCCCCTTCTTCTTCTTCTTCTTCTTCCTTGACCTTCTCCCTAGATGGGAGAAGGGTTTCCCCTCTAGTCCATGGTCTCCATGGCATGGGAGGGGCGAGAGCCCCTCCAAGATTGGATATGTCTCTCTGTCTCTCTGTTTCTGCGTTCTCAGATTCTGCCCTTTCACCGTTTCTTATATATCCGAAGATCCGTAACTCCAATTGGATTGAAACATTCGCCCAAATTTTTCTTTGAAAATTAGCTTTCTTGTGGCAAAAGAAGAGCACCAACTGCCTTACGGGGTGCCCATGAGGGTCAGGGGCGCCCCCTGCCTCGTGGCTCCCTCGGGCACCGTCTCGCATTGATTTTTCTTCCCAAAAATCATAAATATTCCAAAAATGACCTCCGTCCGTTTTTATCCCGTTTGGACTCTGTTTGATATTGGGTTTCTGTGAAACATAAAACATGCAACAAACAGGAACTGGCACTGGGCAGTAGATCAATATGTTAGTCCCAAAAATAGTATAAAAAGTTGCCAAAAGAATCTGAAAGTTGAATAATATTAGCATGGAACAATAAAAAAATTATAGATACGACGGAGACGTATCAGCATCCCCAAGCTTAATTCCTGCTCGTCCTCGAGTAGGTAAATGATAAAAAGATAATTTTTGATGTGGAATTCTACCTAGCATAATCTTGATCATATATCTAATCATGGCATGAATATTAAGACACGAGTGATTCAAAGGAATAGTCTATCATTTGACATAAAAATGATAATACTTCGAGCGTACTAATAAAGCAATCATGTCTTTTCAAAACAACATGGCCAAAGAGAGTTATCCCTACAAAATCATATAGTCTGGCTATGCTCCATCTTCATCACACAAAATATTCAAATCATGCACAACCCCAATGACAAGCCAAGCAATTGTTTCATACTTTTGATGTTCTCAAACCTTTTCAACTTTCACGCAATACATGAGCGTGAGCCATGGATATAACACTATAGGTGGAATAGAATATGATGGTGGGGGTTATGTGGAGAAGACAAAAAAGGAGAAAGTCTCACATTGACGCGGCTAATGAACTAGCTATGGAGATGCCCATCAATTGATGTCAATGCAAGGAGTAGGGATTGCCATGCAACGGATGCACTAGAGCTATAAGTGTATGAAAGCTCAAACTGGAAACTAAGTGGGTGTGCATCCAAATTGCTTGCTCATGAAGACCTCGGGCATTTGAGGAAGCCCATCATCGGAATATACAAGCCAAGTTCTATAATGAAAATTCCCACTAGTATATGAAAGTGACAATATAGGAGACTCTCTATATGAAGAACATGGTGCTATTCTGAAGCACAAGTGTGGTAAAAGGATAGTAACATTGCCCCTTCTCTCTTTTTCTCTCATTTTTTTATTTTCTCCTTTTTTGGTGGGCTTTTTTGGCCCCCCTTTTTTTATTTGGGCTTCTTTGGCCTTTCCTTTTTTTATAAAGTCCGGAGACTCATCCCGACTTGTGGGGGAATCATAGTCTCCATCATCCTTTCCTCACTGGGGCAATGCTCTAATAATGATGATCATCACACTTTTATTTACTTACAACTCAATATTACAACTCGATATCTAGAACAAAGATATGACTCTATATGAATGCCTCCGGCGGTGTACCGGGATGTGCAATGATCTAGCATAGCAATGGCATCAAAAAGACGGACAAGCCATGAAAAACATCATGCTAGCTATCTTACGATCATGCAAAGCACTATGACAATGAATGCTCAAGTCATGTATATGATGATGATGGAAGTTGCATGGCAATATATCTTGGAATTGCTAGGGAAATGCCATGATAGGTAGGTATGGTGGCTGTTTTGAGGAAGATATAAGGAGGCTTATGTGTGATAGAGTGTATCGTATCATGGGGTTTGGAAGCACCGGCGAAGTTTGTGCCAACTCTCGAGGTGAGAAAGGGCAATGCACGGTACCGAAGAGGCTAGCAATGGTGGAAGGGTGAGAGTGCGTATAATCCATGGACTCAACATTAGTCATAAAGAACTCACATACTTATTGCAAAAATTTATTAGCCATTGAAACAAAGTACTACACGCATGCTCCTAAGGGGAGGTTGGTAGGAGTTAAGCATCGCACGCTCCCGACCTCCTCACAAAGGATGACAATCAATAAATACCTCATGCTCCAACTTCGTCACATAACAGTTCACCATACGTGCATGCTTCGGGAATCACAAACCTGAACACAAGTATTTCTACTAATCCACAGTCACCCACTAGCATGACTCTAATATCACCACCTTTATATCGCAAAACTATTGCAAGGAATCAAACATATCATATTCAGTGATCTACAAGTTTATGTAAGATTTTATGACTAACCATGTGAATGACCAATTCCTGTCATCTCTCTAAATAGATATAAGCGAAGCAAGAGAGTTTAATTATTTCTACAAAAAATATGCCCACTCTTTAACAAATATAAGTGAAGCAAAAGAGCATTCTACAAATGGCGGTTTTCTATGTGAAGAGAAACAGGCAATCCAAACTTCAGATGATATAAGTGAAGCACATGAAGCATTCTATAAAGCCATACTCAAAAGATTTAAGTGAGGTGCAATGAGCATTCTATAAATCAACCAAGGACTATCTCATACCAGCATGGTGCATAAAAGAAAAGTGAAAACTAAATGCAAAAGACGCTCCAAGACTTGCACATATCGCATGAACGAAACGAATCCGAAAACATACCGATACTTGTTGAAAAAAAGAGGGTATGCTTTCCGGGGCATCCCCAAGCTTAGACGCTTGAGTCTCCTTGAATATTTACTTGGGGTGCCTTGGGCATCCCCAAGCTTGAGCTCTTGCCTCTCCTCCTTTTCCTCATATCAAGACCTTCTCGATCAAACACTTCATCCACAGAAAACTTCAACAAAAAACTCGGTAAGATCCGTTAGTATAATAAAGCAAATCACTACTCTAAGTACTGTTGCAAACCAATTAATATTTTGTTTTTGAATTATGTCTACTGTAATATAACTTTTCCATGGCTTAATCCACTGATATAAATTGATAGTTTCATCAAAACAGGCAAACTATGCATCAAAAACAGAACAGTCTGTAGCAATCTGAACATTCACCATACTTATGGTACCCCAAAACTTTTACCAAAATTAGGAAAAATAAACAATTTGTATATAAAGACAGTGCAAAAAGAATCATAACAATTTGACGTTCCAGTAAAAAAATGTAAAATCGCGCACTACAGCCAAAGTTTCTATCCTGCACCGTGCAAACCAACAAGCATTGTAAACATCCTAAAGGCAAACCTTAGCACATTATTTTTATAATACAATGGAATTGTACAAGGGGATAATTATTTTTGATGAAAAGTTTCTGTAATTAAGATTCACAAAGTTTCCGAGAGCATGAACAAAGTTCAAGGAGCTCCCCCACTTCAACAATGCTTGTCTTTCTCACTTTCACTTTCCTTTTTGAAAAGTTTTGGGTTCGCCTCTTTATTTTTTTGTTTTTAGACTATATGAAAGCACTCAATAGAAATAGATGACTCTCTAAAACTTCCGGGTTGTTTCCCTGGCAGCGCTTTCTTTAAAGCCATTAAGCTAGGCATATAGTGCTCAAGTAACGGATCCACCCGGATCCCAAGGTTTATCAAAGCCAATTTTAATTAACAATGATTTGTGATTTAGTAGTGAGCACAAATTAAAGTATATCAAGCAACAACAAAGTCTAACTCTCTTCCTATGCATCGGCATGTCATAAAAGAACAATTCATGCACACATAGTAAAGGCCAATGCATAGTATAAGCAGTTTCTTTCAATTTTATCATATTGGAAATATAGAGAGGTGGAGATATAGTTCCTCTCTCATAATAATTGCAAGTAGGAGCAGCAAGCACATGCATATCACATTCATCAAAATTATCATGTGCAATGGTAAAAGGCAACCCATCAATATAATCCTTAATAAGCACAAACTTCTCCGATATAGTGTAGTTTGGAGAATTCAAAAAGATAATAGGACTATCATGCGTGGGTGCAATAGCAACAATTTCATGTTTAACATAAGGAACTATAGCAAGCTCATCTCCATAAGCATAATTCATATTGGCATCTTGGCCACAAGCATAGCAAGCATCATCAAAAAGGGATATTTCAAGAGAATCAACGGGATCATAACAATCATCCTTCGGTAAGCACGAAGGGGAATAAAACAATGTATGAGTTGAAGAGTTACTCTCATTAGAAGGTGGGCACGGGTAGCTAATCTGCTCTTCCTCCTTTTGTTCTTCGCTCTCCTCTTCATTTTTTTCATCCAATGGGCTCACAGTTTCATCAATTTCTTCTTCCACAGACTCCTGCAAAATATTAGTCTCTTCTTGGACAGCGGAGACTTCCTCAATAAACACATCAATATCAGCATTGTATTCATATTCTCATAACAATATTTAAGTATAGCAAAATTTTCAGGTCTGTAAACAACATCATCAAGATTTTCACACTCTTTAAACAAAGATTCAATCTCATAAGCACCCATAAAAGCAACGAATTCTTCTATTTGTTCCACATCATAGTAATCATACATACCATTAGTATAAGAAGCTAAGGTTTCATTATCATTAAATTTGCATGAAAAGGGAAGGTGTGGAGCCTTCATCCTAGAGCAACAAGTATAATCATATCTCAAGCATAGTTCCCGAGCATACCAATGCAACATATGAATTTTATCCCATAATAGTTCCCTTTTTTTTGTCAAGTGATAATCCCTAAAGTATTCACGTTGATCCAACGTGTCTCCCATAACATAATCGAATGGGTTTTTCTCAGGATTATCAAAGTAGTACATAATATTTTTCACAACCAGCATCGAGGGTTGTAGGAGGTTCCCCATCTCCATGAGTAGCAAGTACACCTAATTTTTTTTGTATTTCATGTTCCATATCCATGACTAAATATAGATAACAACTTAGAACAACAAATAAAAATTACTTAGTGATAAAGCAAACGAGCACACACGAGAATATTCACCCCACGCTATGACTCCCCGGCAACGACGCCAGAAAAAGGTCTTGATAACCCACAAGTGTAGGGGATCAATTGTAGCCTCTTTCAATAAGTAAGAGTGTCGAACCCAACGAGGAGCTAAAGGTAGACCAAATATTCCCTCAAGTTCTATCGACCACCAATACAACTCTACGCACGCTTAACGTTCACTTTACCTAAAAAAAGTATGAAACTAGAAGTACTTTGTAGGTGATGTTGGATAGGTTTGCAGGAATATAAAGAGCACGTAAATATAAACTAGGGGTTGTTTAGATAAATAAGCAATAAAGTAAATATAGTGAGTGTGTAAAAGTGGTGGTAGGAGTTGTGAAATTGTCCCTAAGCAATTGACTACTTTACTAGACCGATAGCAAGTTTTATGTGGGAGAGGCATAAGCTAGCATACTTTCTCTTCTTGGATCATATGCACTTATGATTGGAACTCTAGCAAGCATCCGCAACTACTAAAGATCATTAAGGTAAAACCCAACCATAGCATTAAAGCATAAAGTCCCCTTTATCCCATATGCCACAACCCCCTTACTCGGATTTATGCTTCTGTCACTCAAGCAACCCACTATAAGCGAATCATGAACGTATTGCGACACCCTACAGCGGGAATCCCTAACACTTGCGCGACACGGAGAGCACCATAGGACAGCAATATAACCACAAGAAAATTAAACCAATCATAGCAATTTCCCAATCACCGATAGGACAACGAAAATCTACTCATACATCATAGGATGGCAACACATCATTGGATAATAATATGAAGCATAAAGCACCATGTTCAAGTAGAGGGTACAGAGGGTTGCGGGAGAGTGGACCGCTGAATATAGATGGGGGAAGGTGATGGAGATGTTGGTGAAGATGATGGCGATGTTGGTGTAGATCGCGGTGATGATGATGGCCCCCGGCGGTGTTCCGGCGCCACCGAAAGCAAGGGGGAGAGATCCCCCTTCTTCTTCTTCTTCCTTGACCTTCTCCCTAGATGGGATAAGGGTTTCCCCTCTGGTCCATGGTCTCTATGGCATGGGAGGGGCGAGAGCCCCTCCAAGATTGGATCTGTCTCTCTGTCTCTCTCTGTTTCTGCATTCTCAGATTCTGCCCTTTCACCGTTTATTATATATCCGGAGATCCGTAACTCCGATTCGATTGAAACCTTCACCAAATTTTTCTCTGAAAATTAGTTTCTTGCAGCAAAAGTAGAGCATCAACCACCTTACAGGGTGCCCATGAGGGCCAGGGGCACGCCCCCTGCCTAGTGGCCCCCTCGGGCACCGTCTCGCGTTGATTTTTCTTCCCAAAAATCATAAATATTCCAAAAATGACCTCCGTGCGTTTTTATCCCGTTTGGACTCTGTTTGATATTGGGTTTCTGCGAAACATAAAACATGCAACCAACAGGATCTGCACTGGGAACTGGATCAATATGTTAGTCCCAAAAATAGTATAAAGAGTTGCCAAAAGTATATGAAAGTTGAATAATATTGGCATGGAACAATCAAAAATTATAGATACGACGGAGACGTATCAGCAAGGCACACTTCAGGTGTGGTACACAGCGTAGCATATTGTAGAGCCTACGTCTAAAGCATATGGGACGACCTTCGTCCTTTCTTTCTCTTCTGCCATGGTCAGGTCTTGAGTCTTACTCAATACTCACACCTTATAACACAGCCAAGAACTCCTTCTTTGCCAATCTATTTTGAACTCCTTCAAAATCTTGTCACGGTATGTATTCATTTGAAAGTACCATTAAGCGTTTTTGATCTATCCTTATAGATCTTGATGCTCAATGTTCAAGTATCTTAATCCAGGTTTTCCATTGAAAAACACTTTTCAAACAACCCTATATGCTTTCCAGAAATTCCACATCATTTCTGATCAACAATATGTTAACAACATACACTCATCAGAAATTCTATAGTGCTCCCACTCACTTCTTTGGAAATACAAGTTTCTCATAAACTTTGTATAAACCCAAAATCTTTGATCATCTCATCAAAGCATATATTCCAACTCCAAGATGCTTACTCGAGTCCTTAGAAGGATTGCTTGAGCTTTGCATACCTGTTAGCATCTTTTAGGATTGACAAAACCTTCTGGTTGTATCATATAAAACCTTTCCTCAAGAAAATCATCAAGGGAACAATGTTTTGACATCCTATATGCAAGATTTCATAAATAACGCAGTAACTGCTAATATAATCCAATAGACTCTTAGCATCGCTACGAGTGAGAAAGTCTCATCGTAGTCAACTCCTTGAACTTGTCGGGAAACATCTTAGCGACAAGTCGAGCTTTCTTAATGGTGACACTTACCATCATTGTCCGTCTTCCTTTTAAAATTCATCTGTACCCAACAGCCTTACGACCATCAAGTATTTCTTCCAAAGTCTACACTTTGTTTTTTTTGAAGCTAAAAGTCTACACTTTGTTTTCATACATGGATCCGCTCTCGGATTTTATGGCCTTGAGCCATTCATCGGAATCCGGGCCCACCATCGCTTCTCCATAGCTCATAGGTTCATTGTTGTTTAGCAACATGACCTCCAAGACAGGATTACGTACCACTCTGAAGTAGTACGTATCCTTGTCGACCTATGAGGTTTGGTACTGACTTGATCCGAAGTTTCATGATCACTATCATTAGCTTCCACTTCAATTGGTGTAGTCGCCACAAGAACAACTTCCTTTGCCGTGTTACACACTAGTTGAAGTGATGGTTCAATAACCTCATCAAGTCTCCACCATCCTCCCACTCCATTCATTTGAGAGAAACTTTTCCTCGAGAAAGGACCCGTTTTTAGAAAAAAATCAGTTTTGCTTCCGGATCTGAGATAGGAGGTATACCCCAACTGTTTTGGGTCTCCTATGAAGATGCATTTATCCGCTTTGGGTTTGAGCTTATCAGCCTGGAACTTTTTCACATAAGCGTCGCAGCCCCAAACTTTTAAGAAACAACATCTTAGGTTTCTCTAAACCATAGTTCATATGGTGTCATCTCAACGGAATTACATGGTGCCCTATTTAAAGTGAATGTGGTTGTCTCTAATGCCTAATCCATAAACGATAGTGGTAATTCGATAAGAGACATCATGGTATGCACCACATCCAATAGGGTGCAGCTATGATGTTCGGACACACCATCACACTATGGTGTTCCAGGCGGTATTAGTTGTGAAACAATTTCCACAATGTCTTAATTGTGTACCAAACACGTAACTCAGATATTCATCTCTATGATCATATCATAGACATTTTATCCTCTTGTCACGACGATCTTCAACTTCATTCTGAAATTACTTGAACCTTTCAATAATTCAGACTTGTGTTTCATCAAGTAAATATACTCAACATCTACTCAAATCATTTGTGAAGTAGGAACATAACAATATCCACTGCGTGCCTCAGCACTCATTGAACTGTACAGATCAAAATGTATTACTTCCAACAAGTTGCTTTCTTGTTCCATCTCACTGAAAACGAGGCCTTTCAGTCATCTTGCCCATGTGGTATGATTTGCATGCCTCAAGTTATTCAAAATCAAGTGAGTCCAAACGACCCATCTGCATGGAGTTTCTTCATGCATATATACCAATAGACATGGTTCACATGTCTCAAACTTTTTAAAAACGAGCGAGTCCAAAGATCCATCCACATGGAGCTTCTTCGTGCGTTTTATAGCAATATGACTCAAATGGCAGTGCCACAAGTAGGTGGTACTATCATTACTATCTTATATCTTTTGGCATGAACATGTGTATCACTACAATCGAGATTCAATAAACCATTCATTTTAGGTGCAAGAACATTGAAGGTATTATTCAAATAAACAGAGTAACCATTATTCTCCTTAAATGAATAGCCGTATTGCGATAAATATAATCCAATCATGTCTATGATCAATGCAAACACCAAATAACAATTATTTAGGTTTAGCACCAATCCCTATGGTAGAGGGAGCGTATGATGTTTGATCACATTAACCTTGGAAACACTTCCAACACATATTGTCATCTCACCTTTGGCTAGTCTTTGTTTATTTCATAGCCTTTTATTTCGAGTTACTAACACTTAGCAACTAAACCGGTATCTAATACCCTGGTGCTACTAGGAGTACTAGTAAAGTACACATTAATATAATGTATATCCAATATACTTCTGTCGACCTTGCCAGCCTTCTCATCTACCAAGTATCTAGGGTAGTTCTGCTTCAGTGACCGTGCCCCTTATTACAGAAGCACTCAGTCTCGGGTTTGGGTTCAACCTTGGGCTTCTTCACTAGAGCAGCAACTGATTTGCCGTTTCATGAAGTATCCCTTTCTTGCCCTTGCCCTTCTTGAAACTAGTGGTTTTACTAACCATCAACAATTGATGCTCGTACTTGATTTCTACTTTCACGGTGTCAAACATCACGAATAGCTTAGGGATCATCATATCTATCCCTAATATGTTATAGTTCACCACGAAGCTCTAGTAGCTTGGTGGTAGTGACTTTGGACAACCATCACTATCTCATCTGGAAGATTAACTCCCACTCGATTCAAGTGATTGTAGTACTCAGACAATCTGAGCACATGCTCAATGATTGAGCTTTTCTCCCTTAGTTTGCAGGCTAAGAAACTTGTTGGAGGTTTCATACCTCTTGCCGTGGGCACGAGCCTGAAATCCAAATTTCAGCTCTTGGAACATCTCATATGTTCCGTGACGTTTCAAAAATATCTTCAACACCTCAATTATAAACCGTTTAACACTACGCACTGAACTATCACGTAGTCGTCAAAACGTGTATGTCAGATGTTCGCAACATCCATAGACGACGCTCGAGGTTCAGCACACCGAGCGGTGCATTAAGGACATAATCCTTCTGCGCAGCAATGAGGACAATCCTCAGTTTATGGACCCAGTCCGCATAATTGCTACTGTCAACTTTCAACTAATTTTTCTCTAGGAACATATCTAACAGTAAGCTACGTCATAATTTGCAAAGATCTTTTGACTATGTTCATGATAATTAAGTTCATCTAACCAAATTATTTAAAGAACTCCCACTCAGATAGACATCCCTCTAGTCATCTAAGTGATACATGATTCGAATCAACTAGGCCGTGTCCGATCATCACATGAGACAAAATAGTCGTCAACGGTGAACATCTCCATGTTGATCGCATATACCATACGACTCATGTTCGACCTTTAGGTCTCTCGTGTTCCGAGTCCATGTCTGTACATGCTAGGCTCGTCAAGTCAACCTAAGTGTTTCACGTGTGTAAATCTGGCTTACACCCGCTGTATGCAAACGTTAGAATCTATCACACCCGATCATCATGTGGTGCTTCGAAACAATGAACCTTCACAACGGTGCACAATTAGGGGGAACACTTTCTTGAAATTTTAGTGAGGGATCATCTTATTTATGCTACCGTCGTTCTAAGCAATTAAGATGTAAACATGACAAACATCACATGCAAATCATAAAGTGACATGATATGGCCAATATCATCTTGCGCCTTTGATCTTCATCTTCGAGGCGCGGCATGATCACCATCGTCACCGACATGACACCATGATCTCCATCATCATGATCTCCATCATCGTGTCTTCATGAAGTTGTCTCGCCAACTATTACTTCTACTACTATGGCTAACTGTTAGCAATAAAGTAAAGTAATTACATGGTGTTTTCATTGACACGCAAGTCATACAATAAATTAAGACAACTCCTATGGCTCCTGCCGGTTGTCATACTCATCGACATGCAAGTCGTGATTCCTATTACAAGAACATGATCAATCTCATACATCACATATATATAATTCATCACATCCTTTTGGCCATATCACATCACATAGCATACCCTGCAAAAACAAGTTAGACGTCCTCTAATTGTTGTCGAATGTTTTACGTGGCTGCTATGGGTTTCTAGCAAGAACGTTACTTACCTACGCAAAAGCCACAACGTTGATATGCCAATTGCTATTTACCCTTCATAAGGACCCTTTCATCGAATCCGATCCGACTAAAGTGGGAGAGACAGACACCCGCTAGCCACCTTATGCAACAAGTGCATGTTAGTCGGTGGAACCTGTCTCACGTAAGCGTACGTGTAAGGTCGGTCCAGGCCGCTTCATCCCACAATGCCGCCGAATCAAGATAGGACTAGTAACGGTAAGAAAATTGAACAAATCATCGCCCACAACTACTTGTGTTCTACTCGTGCATAGAATCTACGCATAAACCTAGCTCATGATGCCACTGTTGGGGAACGTAGTAATAATTCAAAATTTTCCTACGTGTCACCAAGATCAATCTAGGAGATGCTAGCAACGAGAGAGAGAGAGAGATATAAGGGAGTGCATCTTCATACCCTTGAAGATCGCTAAGCGGAAGCGTTACAAGAACGCGGTTGATGGAGTCGTACTCGCGGCGATTCAAATTGCGGAAGATCCGATCTAGCGCCGAATGGACGGCGCCTTCGTGTTCAACACACGTACAACCCGTGTCGGCGTTCTAGGAACGGGGGTCCCCAGACTTGCCTGCCTGCGGCGTGGCTCAAGTGGTGGCCCAGTACGGCCCATCTTCATCAACTCAAACTCAAGACCCTCACGAGGGGCCAAGCCTCGTGGGGCGGACGATGCAAGGCTTCCTCAGGAACGGCCTCACCAGGCAGGCTCGCGAGGAGGCGGAGAGATGAAGGCAGGGGTACCTCGCGAGGTGCCCATGATGCAAGCCATGACGATCGAGATTAGGCGGGCGCCAGGCGGGTGCCGTCCTGCGCAGTGTCCTTGTTTCCTCTTTGGTGCAAAGGGGGCAAGCGCAGGCGTGGAGTACCGAGGCATCAAGCAAAGGTTATCATTTCGGTGCAACAAGACCAAGACCAGCAGAGCGGCAGGACGGAGGCCACAGTGGAGCCCAAGACGGCGTCATCGCCAGTGCCTTTGGCAGCCGAAGACCAACTTTAGTCAGGATAACATGTACTAGATGTCCCCCTTCAAAATGGCCGTTGTTGGCTCCCTTCCCGCTCAACATCTGGGAAGAGGACCAGGGCCTCTATATATAGAGATAGCCACCACCAAATAGGGATCACTTCATCTAGAGCCTAGAGAGATCCACCCAAGCGGAGCACCGCACCAGCCCAAGAACACCTCTCGCGAGGCTGTTCTTCCTCTGTACTGTTCATCATCGGCCCCTGAGGCAATCCACCACACCACACACTGGATTAGGGTATTACACCACAACGGTGGCCCGAACCAGTATGAACCTTGTGTCCCTTGTGTTGTTCATCGGGTGGCTTAGATTCTCAGCGAGGCGTTGGGACGTGGATCGGTAGGGGAAAGATCTTCGCGCGCACCCCGGAGTTCGAACCTTAAGGGTTTTACCGGAACCCGATATCCGACATTTGGCGCGCCAGGTAGGGGTGCTCCGGAGCTCTCCCTTCCGTTGAGCCGCTCTCCATCAACACCGCGCTTCGCCCTCATGGCGGACAATGCGCCGCCCGCTCCGGCTGCCGACGCCGGCATTGGGGCCAGGGGGCTCCGAGCCTTGGCCCCCGCCTTGCGACAGGTGTAGTGGCCGAACAAGTTCAAGCCAGAGATGCCGCCGTGCTACGACGGCACAACAGATCCACTAGCTTTCCTGCTGGCGTATGAGGAGGCCATCCTCAAGGCCGGGGGCGACGACATGGTCATGGCTAACTGGCTTCCCATGGCCCTCACCAGCGTTCCGCGCATGTGGCTGCTCCACCTGCCAACGACTTTGGTGGCCTCCTGGGAGGAGCTGCGCAACCTCTTCCTCGCCCATTATGCTGCGCCTGTGCCCCCGGTCGTCGCAGCTCTCTTGGGCGGCTTGCAAGCGCCACCCTTGAGCCGCCACATCAAGCCGTTCATCCGTCAGATTGGTGCCGCCCTCACGCGCCGCGAAGCCCCTCCGGGTCGGGTGGCACCCAAGGCCGACTTGACCTTCAACTTGGACGATCACCCCGCCAAAACCGCCTGCTCGGGTGCGTTCCCGATGCTGTGCACTCCCACCATCTGCCAGGTGGCCGTCACCAGGACCCTCATAGACGGCGGTGCCGGCCTCAACGTGCTCTCAGTGGAGGCCTTCAACCTCCTCCACGTGCCCCTGGAGCGACTCCGACCCAGCAAGTCCTTCTCGGGCGTTGGAGGCAGTTCCACCGGCTCCCTGGGGCAGATCCGCCTCCCGGTGACCTTTGGCACCCACGACAACTTCTACACGGAGCTGGTCGACTTCGACATCGCCCCCATCGGCCTCCCATACAACACCATCCTCGGCTACCCTGCCTTGGCCCAGTTCATGGCAGCGACTCACCCGGCCTACAACCTCATGAAGATGCCCGGGAGCAGCAGCGTCCTCACCATAGCCAGAGATACAAAGGATGCTCTACAGGTGCTCAAGCTCGCCTTCAGGGCGGCCGCAGTGGCGCAACCCACCAGCGCTGACACCCTCAAGGCCAAGGGGGCTACGCCAACCAAGAAGAAGCAGTTGTTCACCCAAGACAAGGCGGAGACTAAGCAGGTACCAGTCGATGAGGATGGATCCTCTGGCGCCACCTTCACCATAGGCGCCAATCTCGACCCCGAGCAAGAGGAGGCTCTAGTGAAATTCTTGCGCGCAAACAAGGAGGTGTTCGCGTGGGAACCCAAGCAGCTAGTGGGGTCCCAAGGCAGGTGATCGAGCACCACCGAAACGTGTGCCCCAATGTGCGCCCCGTGAAGCAGAAATCAAGGCGGCAGTCCACCAAGAAGTAGGCCTTCATCGTCCAAGAAACCCGCAAGCTAGAAGATGCGGGAGTCATTCGCGAGGTTCGCTATCCGGAATGGCTGGCCAACCCTGTTGTTGTGCCGAAGAAGGGAGGAAAGGAGCGCATGTGCGTTGACTTCACCAACCTCAACAAGGCCTGCCCTCAAGATCCGTTCCCGCTCCCCCGCATCGACCAAATCATCGACTCCACCGCTGAGTGCGACCTGTTGTGCTTCCTGGATGCCTTCTCAGGCTATCACCAGATCAAGATGGCGGTAGAAGATGTGGAGAAAACGGCTTTCCTGACCCCGTGCGGGGTGTACTGCTACACCTGCATGCCATTCGGATTGCGCAATGCAGGCGCAACCTTTCAGCGACTGATGCATATTGCCTTGGGCCGGCAGGTCGGGAGAAACGTCGAGGCCTACGTCGACGACATCATGGTGCAGTCTCGAGAGGCCAAGACCCTGATACAGGACCTGGAAGAAACCTTCACGAGCCTTCGTGAAGTGGACCTGCGTCTGAACCCGAAGAAGTGCGTGTTCAGCGTTCCTTCTGGCAAGCTTCTGGGCTTCCTCGTGTCCCACAGAGGTATCGAGGCTAACCCAGAGAAGGTCAAGGCCATCGAAGACATGAGTCCGCTGCAAACCTCAGGGAAATGCAAAAGCTCACCGGGCGAGTAACCGCGTTAGGACGCTTCATCTCAAAGCTGGGGGAACGAGCCCTGCCATTCTTCAAGCTGATGAAGAAGAAGGGTCTGTTCGAATGGACTCAAGAGGCTGACGAAGCGTTCCAAGATCTCAAGAAGTACCTGACCAGCCCTCCGGTGATGGTGGCTCCATGCCCTTAGGAGCCCTTGGTGCTCTACCTCGCCGCCGCACCCTACTCCGCGAGCTTAGCTCTGGTGGCAGTTTCGGAGGAGCGCCGGGTGAAGGCCGCATCAGCCGCAACCCCGACCGCGGCAGCTCAGGGCCAGGAAGGCCTCGCGAGGGCCACAACCTCGGCAGATGGGGACCAGCCTCAACAGGAAGACACCTCCAGGGCTGAGGGGACCTCACCAAGCAGTCAGGAGACGGGGGCTCAAACGCCTTAGGAGGTGCTGGACTCTTTGGAGGGTGCGGGTGAAAGCACAAGTGCTCCCTAGGTGGTTTTGGTAATTAATGTCAACATATCTCTTGTTGGACTAACACTTTTATCTAGTATGTCTCAGATAAGTTCAACAATGGAGTGGCATGGACTAAAGGATGTAGGAACTCCTTCAAGATGCTAAGGACAAAGGATTGGCTCAAGCTTCCAGCTCAAGACTCTTCATTTTATATTTTAGTGATCCAAGATCACATTGAGTCTATAGGAAAAGCCAATACTATCAAGAAGGGATGAGGTGTTGCTTAATGAGTTTCTTGCTCCACAGTGCTTAGTGATATGCTCCAAAACCCTCAACTACTTTCCCACTTCCACACATATGACCTAAACCTAAAGTCAAACTCAGCACCACCGATTCTTTCTATCCGGCGCCACCGAGTTCAGATGTCATAGCCACTGCCACAAACCCTAGACAAATCGGTCTTACGGATAGGGATCTCGGTTTCATCGAGATGGGATTGTAATCTCTCTGTGTATGTCCATTACCAAAATCGATCTCACCGAGTTTGAGCAATCGGTACTACCGAGATTACAATGCAAACTTCCTGATTGACTCATTACCAAAATCGGTCCTACCGAATTTGTGTAATCGGTCCAACCGAGTTTGCCTGACCAACTCTCTGGAAAACCTATTACCAAAATCGATCCCACCGAGTTTGTGTAATCGGTCTCACCGAGATTACATTATGCCCTAACCCTAACCATATCGGTCCTACCGAGTTGCATGTCGGTCCCACCGAAAATCCTAACGGTCACTAGGTTTACTAAATCGGTCTGACCGAGTCTGTTGAATCGGTCCCACCGAGTTTGGTAAATTGTGTGTAACGGTTAGATTTTGTGTGGAGGCTATATATACCCCTCCACCTCCTCTTCATTCATGGAGAGAGCCATTAGACTGAACCTACGCTTCCAGCATACATTTTCTAAGAGAGAACTACCTACTCATGTGTTGAGGCCAAGATATTCCATTCCTACCATATGAATCTTGATCTCTAGCCTTCCCCAAGTTGCTTTCCACTCAAATCTTCTTTCCACCAGATCCAAATCCTATGAGAGAGAGTTGAGTGTTGGGGAGACTATCATTTGAAGCACAAGAGCAAGGAGTTCATCATCAACGCACCATTTGTTACTTCTTGGAGAGTGGTGTCTCCTAGATTGGCTAGGTGTCACTTGGGAGCCTCCGACAAGATTGTGGAGTTGAACCAAGGAGTTTGTAAGGGCAAGGAGATCGCCTACTTCGTGAAGATCTACCGCTAGTGAGGCAAGTCCTTCGTGGGCGACGACCATGGTGGGATAGACAAGGTTGCTTCTTCATGGACCCTTCATGGGTGGAGCCCTCCGTGGACTCGCGCAACCGTTACCCTTCGTGGGTTGAAGTCTCCATCAACGTGGATGTACGATAGCACCACCTATCGGAACCACGCCAAAAACATCCGTGTCTCCAATTGCGTTTGAATCCTCCAAAACCCTTCCCTTTACATTCTTGCAAGTTGCATGCTTTACTTTCCGCTGCTCATATACTCTTTGCATGCTTGCTTGCTATGTATTGTGAATGTTAAACTTGTGCCTAAACTCCACTTAAACTTAAAGATCTTAAAAACTGCAACTTTGGTACTTAGTGTCTAATCACCCCCCTCTAGACACCTCTTCTCAAGGTCCTACAAGTGGTATCAGAGCATTGGTCTCCATTGCCTTGGTTTAATCACCATTGGAGGAAGATGGATGAGTCTACTTTGGGGAGTCTTAGACATAGAGTGCCTATTCTTGATGGAGAGTATTTTCATGAGTGAAAAAATGAGATGCTTGTAATCTTCAATCAATATCATTTGAACAAGTACATTGCTAGCCCTTGTGCACCTCATGTTGATCCTATGCATCCTACTCTTGATGAGTCAATTGACATGATTAGGAATCTTAGAACTGCCGAACTTATCATTAGAGGATTGCCTAGAAACTTGATTGGATGTTTGCCTACTCTTAAGTGTGCCTACACTATATGGAAATTTCTTGAGGAACGCTTTCCAAATTATTCCTTGAAAAATCTAGATGAAATTCTCCATAAGTCTATTGCTTTGAGTAAGATGAATACTAGTGATCCTATGTTTGGTGATCATCTATTTGAGCTTACAAACCTTATGCGTGCCAAAGGAGATGTTGGAATTATTAGTGATATTATTTCCGAAGCTATAAAAATTCATAAGCAAGATCATTGTCAAACTCACTCTAACGAATCACCCTCTCTAGGATTTGATCCACCACATGACGATGTTGAACATGGATACTATGATGAGGATGATGATAGTGACTTCGATCTTGATGATGCAATGAGACATTTTGGTCTTATGGCAAATCTTCGGGGATATATGTCAGGAGGAAAGGAATGGGTTCTTGATAGTGGATGTACCGATCACATGACCGGAGATAAAGACATGTTTCGTGAGCTTGCTGAAAATGATAGTCCTCGAAAGTATGTCACTTTCGGTGACAACTCAAAGGGTAAGGTGGTTGGCCTCGGTAAGGTGGCCATATCACATAATAGCTCCATACAAAATGTCATGCTCGTCGAATCTCTTGGATACAACTTACTTTCAGTATCTAGACTTGCTGATTTCGGTTTCAATGTCCTATTTACTGAAGTAGATTGCCAAGTGTTTCGTCGAGACAATCATAAAATGGTCTTTACTGGTGTGCGTAGAGGTGATCTATACATTGTTGATTTCACTAAAAAGGCTCAACCTAAAACTTGCTTCATTGCTAAATCCTCAAAAGGTTGGTTATGGCATAGACGATTAGGTCATGTTGGTATGTGAAACCTTGACAAGCTTATTAAAGGAAATCATATCCTTGGTGTTAACGATGTCATATTTGATAAGGATAGACTTTGCAGCGCTTGTCAGGCAGGTAAACAGGTTGGAGGAAGGCATCCCGTGAAGAACATCATGACCACAAGGAGGCCACTCGAGCTACTTCACATGGATCTTTTGGTCCCAACTCCTACAAGAGTCTCGGTGGAAATTCTTTTGGTCTAGTTATAGTTGATGATTTTTCAAGATTTACGTGGGTGTTCTTTCTCGATGATAAATCGCAGGTCCAAAAATCTTCAAAAACTTCGCTAGGAAGGCCCAAAATCAATTTGAAGTGAAGATCAAGAAGGTTCGCAGCGACAACGGAACGGAGTTCAAGAACGCAAATGTGGACACCTTTCTTGACGAAGAAGGGATTTCACACGAGTTCTCGGCTACGTACACACCTCAACAAAACGGAGTTGTTGAGAGGAAGAACCGGACGCTCATCGAAATGGCGAGAACGATGCTTGATGAGTACAAGACACCGAAGCACTTTTGGGCAGAAGCGGTTGAGACAGCTTGTCATGCAACAAATCGCTTGTATCTTCACAAGCTACTCGGCAAGACGGCATACAAGCTCCTCACCGGTAACAAACCCCAAGTTGGATACTTTCGAGTATTCGGCTCAAAGTGCTACATTCTTGATAAGCATCGTCGTTCTAAATTTGCTCCTAAGTCTCATGAAGGTTTCCTACTAGGTTATGGCTCAAACTCTCACACTTACCGTGTCTACAACAATTTCACCCGAAAGGTTGAAGAGACGGTAGATGTGAAGTTTGATGAATCTAACGGCTCGCAAGTAGAGCAATTGCCAATTGATGTAGGAGACAAAGATCCCTCGGAAGCAATCCAAGACTTGTCTATTGGCAAGGTCCGTCCAACGGAGGTGAAGGAGAGTACCTCGTCCGTCCAAGTGGAAGCTTCTACTTCACGACAAGGTGAACCAAGAGTTGATACGGAAGCATCCACAAGTGGGACACACCAAGATGAAGAAAACGAGGAAGTGCATCAAGATGAACGTCAACAACCTCCTTCTCCACCACGACAAGAGAACGACAATGCCAACAATGAAGAAGGCCAAGAAGAAGAACAAGATGAAGAAGAAGTTCAACCAAGAACCAAGCAAAAGCTTTCACGAGTTCGAGCAAGAATTGCTAAAGACCATCCCGTCGAGCAAATCTACAATGATATTCAAACCGGGAGAATCACTCGCTCTAAAACTCGTTTAGCTAACTTTTGTGAAAACTATTCTTTCATCTCTAGCATTGAACCTATGAAGGTCGAAGAAGCATTGGAAGATCCGGATTGGATAAATGCTATGCATGAAGAGCTACACAACTTTGAGAGGAACCAAGTTTGGACATTGGTTGAGAAGCCCGACAACAACCACAACATCATCGGTACCAAATGGGTGTTTCGCAACAAGCAAGATGAAGATGGACAAGTAGTTCACAACAAAGCACGTCTTGTCGCCCAAGGCTACACACAAGTCAAAGGTATGAACTATGGTGAGACTTACACTCCCGTTGCTAGACTTGAGTCCATTCGCATCTTACTTGCCTATGCTAATCATCATGATATCACCTTGTACCAAATGGACATTAAAAGTGCGTTTCTAAATGGTGAAATAGAGGAGGAAGTTTATGTTAAGCAACCTCCCGGCTTTGTCAATCCTAAGAAACCCAATCATGTTTACAAACTTCACAAAGCCCTTTATGGTCTTAAACAAGCTCCTAGAGCGTGGTATAAATGCTTGACCGAGTTCCTTATTGAAAAAGGCTTTGAAATTGGTAAAATTCATTCTACTCTTTTTACTAAAAGGGTTAATGGAGAACTATTTGTGTGCCAAATCTATGTTGATGATATTATATTTGGTTCGACTAACCCTCATTTTAGTGAAAAGTTTGGGAAGCTAATGTCGGAGAAGTTTGAGATGTCTATGATGAGTGAACTCAAATTCTTTCTTGGTTGCAAATCAAGCAAACTAAGGAAGGTACTTTGTTTCTCAAACGAAGTACACCAAGGACTTATTCAAGAAGTTCAATATGCAAGAATGCAAAGGTATGACTACACCCATGCCTCCTAGTGGACATCTTGACTTGACCAAAGATGGTGAACCGGTTGATCAAAAGGTTTATCGCTCTATGATTGGTTCATTGTTATATCTATGTGCTTCACGTCCCGATATCATGCTAAGTGTGTGCATGTGTGCACGATATCAAGCTGCTCCTAAAGAATGTCATCTTAAGGCCGTGAAAAGGATAGTGAGATACTTAATCCATACACCAAATTTTGGCATTTGGTATCCTAAGAGGGCCTCTTTCGATCTTGTTGGCTACTCCGACTCGGACTATGCCGGAGACAAGGTTGATAGAAAGTCCACTTCGGGTACTTGTCAATTTCTTGGTAGATCTCTTGTGTCTTGGTCCTCCAAGAAACAAAACTCGGTATCCTTATCCACCGCCGAAGCGGAATACATTGCCGCTGGTTCATGTTGTGCTCAATTACTTTGGATGACCCAAACTCTTAAAGATTATGGGATATATGTGAGACATGTTCCATTGCTTTGTGACAATGAAAGTGCTATCAAAATTGGTCATAATCCCGTACAACATTCTCGAACTAAGCATATTGAAGTTCGTCATCATTTCATTCGAGATCATGTTGCTAAGGGTGACATTGATCTTAAGCATGTTCGCACCGAAAAGCAATTAGCGGATATATTCACTAAACCTCTTGATGAGAAAGTGTTTTGCAGGTTAAGAGGAGAATTGAACATCATTGATGCTTCAAACTTGGAGTAGAAACTCCATTGGATACATGCAAGACATGAGCTTATGACTAATCCTTGATATTTCTCTTATGATGAAAATCTTATGTCTTGGATATATTTGCATCTTGCATGTTATCTAACCCATGTAGGTACTTGGTTGAATCAAATTCCATGAGATTGTAATCTACTCACATCTTGAGCAATCTCTACATCACCAAGTTTCTACACTATGGTGGTTGAAGACAAGGAAGCACGGAACCACTCAAACATATCCTTTGACAAATTCTATGTTGAGCTTCATGATTGTCATTTTTGGATACACAAGTGCTCTTCCTTGCAAGAACTAACCCATGTAGGTAGATGGACTCAAATTCCAAGTGGTGCTCCAAATTCTTGATGAGCTACATCAACCTTGAGCAACCCACACAAGTTCAACTACATGTTCAACACCACCAACCAAGGTATGTTATTCCATCTTAGAGAAGCTTTACTCCAAGTCATGAGCTAAAGCAACTCGACAAGATGTGAATACATCAAGATGCTTAAACGAAAAATGGCAACCCCATTTTGAGCTTAAACGATGAGTATGACCTATGATCAAGTGATCTCACTTGACTCCTAAGTCAATATACTCTAACATAGGTGACTTTGTCGCCAACCATCTCTAGATGAAGTTCTCTTGTGTTCTTTTCTGTGTTTTTGCATCTGTCTCATGCATATTTGTTTCCCCTTTCAAAAAAAACTTCATCTAGATTTCTTTCTGTTTGCTCTGCATTTTCTGCATCCAATTCATTGCATATCATTCAGTAAATTCCTTGCAAATCTTTGTGAGATCTTACTAGTCTAGTGAGCTGAGGTGACAAGTGTTTTCTCTACGATGAACTCGGTTTCACCGATTTGATGTTTTCGGTCCAACCGAATCCTTTCGGTACAACCGAAGCATACCACTCGGTGCCACCGATTTCACAACAGGAAAAATAGTTTACCACTTATTCTGTGTTTTTCTGATCCAGCTCCACTCAATGAATCTTGTCCTCTACAAGCATCACATTTTTATACATGCTTTGTACTGTGTCTCCATGATCAAACCCTTCTTGGAAATTGATGTCAAAGGGGGAGAGAGAGATCACATCAAAGCTTATCACTTAGAGAGATCACATCAGAGAAAGAGTATCACCTTCTCAGGGGGAGAAAGTCCTCAGGGGGAGAAAGAGATCTCCAGGGGGAGAGAATACTCAAGTAAAAAGTATTTCTCAAGGATCCCAGATGCTTGGTGTTCAAGAGGAGAGATGCCACATGTCTTATTGAGGGGGAAAAGACATGTTCATATGTGCTTATTTGCATTAGCTCTATTCATTTATATCTTTCAGCTATGATTTTCTGTTCCCTATCTTCTCCCAGTATCCCATGCTAGATTCAGGGGGAGCAAGACATCTAAGCGAAAGAAATCATTTAAATTCATTGCATATCTTTACTCTTGGGGACATGTCTAATCCAATGTGGTACTTAGTACTCACTCGCTACATGTCATCCCAGTCTTGGTATTCTTGTGGTTTCTTCTGTTTGCTCTGGCTAGTAGATGTACATGTGTTATCTAACCTTGTTTACGGAGGTTCATTCCATCCTAAGCCAACTCAAGACTACAAGGTAAGTATATGCATCACAATCATGTGTATGAGGAATTCGTGCTGATGTACATACTGTTTGCAAGAAGGACTCATGAGCATGAAGGTATTTTCTTTAATATTCTTTGCTCTGATGCATATGGCCAAGATACATGTAACACATTGCCTACTCTATCATGGTTATGCTCTCACATGACTCTATATTCCATATTCACATGATTGCATACATGTAGGGGGAGCCTATGCTTGTTACATGTCTTTCCAAAGCTTTACTTGCTATTCTTTATATCTTTATCTAAAGCTTTGATGTATGTTGTCATCAATTACCAAAAAGGGGGAGATTGAAAGCACAAGTGCTCCCTAGGTGGTTTTGGTAATTAATGTCAACATATCTCTTGTTGGACTAACACTTTTATCTAGTATGTCTCAGATAAGTTCAACAATGGAGTGGCATGGACTAAAGGATGTGGGAACTCCTTCAAGATGCTAAGGACAAAGGATTGGCTCAAGATTCAAGCTCAAGACTCTTCATTATATATTTTAGTGATCCAAGATCACATTGAGTCTATAGGAAAAGCCAATACTATCAAGAAGGGATGAGGTGTTGCTTAATGAGTTTCTTGCTCCATAGTGCTTAGTGATATGCTCCAAAACCCTCAACTACTTTCCCACTTCCATACATATGACCTAAACCTAAAGTCAAACTCGGCACCACCGATTCTTTCTATCCGACGCCACCGAGTTCAGATGTCGTAGCCACTACCACAAACCCTAGACAAATCGGTCTTACCGATAGGGATCTCGGTCTCATCGAGATGGGATTGTAATCTCTCTGTGTATGTCCATTACCAAAATCGGTCTCACCGAGTTTGAGCAATCGGTACTACCGAGATTACAATGCAAACTTCCTGGTTGACTCATTACCAAAATCGGTCCTACCAAGTTTGTGTAATCGGTCCAATCGAGTTTGCCTGACCAACTCTCTGGTTAGCTAATTACCAAAATCGGTCTCACCGAGTTTGTGTAATCGGTCTCACTGAGATTAAGTTATGCCCTAACCCTAACCATATCGGTCTTACCGAGTTGCATGTCGGTCCCACCGAAAATCCTAACAGTCACTAGGTTTACTAAACCGGTCCGACCGAGTTTGTTGATTCGGTCCCACTGAGTTTGGTAGATTGTGTGTAACGGTTAGACTTTGTGTGGAGGCTATATATACCCCTCCACCTCCTCTTCATTCATGGAGAGAGCCATCAGACTGAACCTACACTTCCAGCATATATTTTCTGAGAGAGAACTACCTACTCATGTGTTGAGGCCAAGATATTCCATTCCTACCATATGAATCTTGATCTCTAGCCTTCCCCAAGTTGCTTTCCACTCAAATCTTCTTTCCACCAGATCCAAATCCTATGAGAGAGAGTTGACTGTTGGGGAGACTATCATTTGAAGCACAATAGCAAGGAGTTCATCATCAACGCACCATTTGTTACTTCTTGGAGAGTGGTGTCTCCTAGATTGGCTAGGTGTCACTTGGGAGCCTCCGACAAGATTGTGGAGTTGAACCAAGGAGTTTGTAAGGGCAAGGAGATCGCCTACTTCGTGAAGATCTACCGCTAGTGAGGCAAGTCCTTCGTGGGCGACGACCATGGTGGGATAGACAAGGTTGCTTCTTCGTGGACCCTTCGTGGGTGGAGCCCTCCGTGGACTCGCGCAATCATTACCCTTCATGGGTTGAAGTCTCCATCAACGTGGATGTACGATAGCACCACCTATCGGAACCACGCCAAAAACATCCGTGTCTCCAATTGCGTTTGAATCCTCCATAACCCTTCCCTTTACATTCTTGCAAGTTGCATGCTTTACTTTCCGCTGCTCATATACTCTTTGCATGCTTGCTTGCTATGTATTGTGAATGTTAAACTTGTGCCTAAACTCCACTTAACCTTAAAGATCTTAAAAACTGCAACTTTGGTACTTAGTGTCTAATGACCCCCCCTCTAGACACCTCTTCTCAAGGTCCTACAGCGGGCTCCGTCAGCGCACCCACCCTCGTCGAGTATCCCGTGTATTTTGTCAGCACGGTGCTGCGGGATGCAAGGGCACGGTACCCCATGCCCCAAAAGCTCTTGCTCACGCTATTGGTGGCTTCTCAGAAGCTGCGGCACTACTTCCAGGGACACCCCATCAAGGTTGTCTCAGCCTACCCATTGGAGAGGGTGCTCAGGAGTCCCAACTCCGCTGGAAGGGTCGCTGAATGGAACATCAAGCTGCAAGCATTTCAGTTAGAATTCAGCACGACCAGAGTCGTCAAAGGAGCCGCACTTGCAGATTTTGTGGCAGAATGCACAGAGGCGCCAGGGCTCGAAGCAGGCGAAGATCGGTCGCTTTCCCTGGGAAGCGAGGCACCGAACGGCTGGGTTATGCACTTTGATGGAGCATTCTCACGGCATGGCGCAGGGGCCGGCGCAATGCTTATATCCCCCACTCAGGACAAGCTCTATTATGCCATGCAACTCTGTTTCCAGCAGGGCGAAAAGGTTTCCAACAACATAGCAGAATACAAGGGCCTCATAGCAGGCTTAAAGGCCGCGGCCGCACTGGGGGTGAAGCGCCTCATCATCAAGGGGGACTCACAGCTCCTCGTCAACTTCTCCAACAAGTTATACGAGCCCAAGGACGAGCACATGGAGGCGTATCTTGCAGAAGTGCGCAAGATGGAAAAGCAGTTTCTGGGGCTGGAGCTGCAGCATGTGCCTCGTGGCACCAATCAGGAGCCTGATGACATTGCCAAGAGGGCATCGAGGCGGCTTCCTCAAGAGCCTGGCGTTTTCGAGGAACGACTCTTCAAGCCCTCAGCAGCACCATCACTATCAAGCACAGCGCAACCTCGGGAGGAACTCCCTCAACCACCTGCCTCAGGAGCTCCAGCCTGTGGCCCGACCTCAGGAGCACGCTTGCTCCTGGCGCTGGAGCCTCAGGAAGGGTGCTGGACTGCGGAGCTCAAGGATTACCTGATGCAAGGGACTTTACCAAAGAAAGAAGAGGACGCGGAACGCGTGGCACGACCTGCTGCATCCAAGATGGAGAGCTCTACCGGAAGCGGCCCAACGATGTTTCCCTGCGTTGCATCTCCAGGGAACAGGGGAAGGAGTTGCTGGCAGACATTCACGATGGAGACTGCGGGCACCACTCTGTTGGAAATATGCCCTAGAGGCAATAATAAAAGCATTATTATTATATTTCCTTGTTCATGATAATTGTCTTTATTCATGCTATAATTGTGTTATCCGGAAATCGTAATACATGTGTGAATAACAGACACCAACATGTCCCTAGTGAGCCTCTAGTTGACTAGCTCGTTGATCAACAGATAGTCATGGTTTCCTGACTATGGACACTGGATGTCATTGATAACGAGATCACATCATTGGGAGAATGATGTGATGGACAAGACCCAATCCTAAACATAGCACAAGATCGTATAGTTCGTTTGCTAGAGTTTTCTAATGTCAAGTATCTTTTCCTTAGACCATGAGATCGTGTAACTCCCGGATACCGTAGGAGTGCTTTGGGTATGCCAAACGTCACAACGTAACTGGGTGACTATAAAGGTAGACTACGGGTATCTCCGAAAGTGTCTGTTGGGTGACATGGATCAAGACTGGGATTTGTCACTCCGTATGACGGAGAGGTATCACTGGGCCCACTCGGTAATGCATCATCATAATGAGCTCAGAGTGACCAAGTGTCTGGTCACGGGATCATGCATTACGGTACGAGTAAAGTGACTTGCCGGTAACGAGATTGAACGAGGTATTGGGATACCGACGATCGAATCTCGGGCAAGTAACATATCGATAGACAAAGGGAATAGCGTACGGGATTGATTGAATCCTCGACATCGTGGTTCATCCGATGAGATCATCGTGGAGCATGTGGGAGCCAACATGGGTATCCAGATCCCGCTGTTGGTTATTGACCGGAGAGTCGTCTCGGTCATGTCTGCTTGTCTCCCGAACCCGTAGGGTCTACACACTTAAGGTTCGGTGACGCTAGGGTTATGAAGATATGTATATGCAGAAACCCGAATGTTGTTCGGAGTCCCGGATGAGATCCCGGACGTCACGAGGAGTTCCGGAATGGTCCGGAGGTAAAGAATTATATATAGGAAGTGCTATTTCGGGCATCGGGACAAGTTTCGGGGTTATCGGTATTGTACCGGGACCACCGGAAGGGTCCCGGGGGTCCACTGGGTGGGGCCACCTGTCCCGGGGGGCCACATGGGCTGTAGGGGGTGCGCCTTGGCCTAGATGGGCCAAGGGCACCAGCCCCTATAGGCCCATGCGCCTAGGGTTTCCACCATGGGAAGAGTCCATGTGGTGGAAGGCACCCCTAGGTGCCTTGGGGGGGAGGGAAACCTCCCCTTGGCCGCCGCCCCCCCTAGTAGATGCCATCTACTAGGGCCGGCGCCCCCCCTTGGCACCCCTATATATAGTGGGGGGGGGGAGAGGAGGGATTTTACACCAGCCCCTGGCGCCTCCATCTCCCCCCATTACGTCTCTCCCTCGTAGTCTCGGCGAAGCCCTGCTGCTGTGACGCCCTGCATCCACCACCACGCCGTCGTGCTGCTGGATCTTCATCAACCTCTCCTTCCCCCTTGCTGGATCAAGAAGGAGGAGACGTCTCCCGTCCCGTACGTGTGTTGAACGCGGAGGTGCCGTCCGTTCGGCGCTGGTCATCGGTGATTTGGATCACGTCGAGTACGACTACATCATCACCGTTCTTTTGAACGCTTCCGTGCGCGATCTACAAAGGTATGTAGATGCATCTAATCACTCGTTGCTAGATGAACTCCTAGATGATCTTGGTGAAACGAGTAGGAAATTTTTGTTTTCTGCAACGTTCCCCAACAGTGGCATCATGAGCTAGGTCTATGCGTAGTTCTTCTTGCGCGAGTAGAACACAATTTGTTGTGGGCGTAGATTTGTCAACTTTCTTGCCGTTACTAGTCCTTTCTTGCTTCAGCGGTATTGTGGGATGAAGCGGCCCGGACCAACCTTACACGTACGCTTACGTGAGACCGGTTCCACCGACTAACATGCACTAGTTGCATAAGGTGGCTGGCGGGTGTCTGTCTCTCCTACTTTAGTTGGAGCGGAATCGATGAACAGGGTCCTTATGAAGGGTAAATAGAAGTTGACAAATCACGTTGTGGCTTTAACGTAGGTAAGAAAACGTTCTTGCTAGAACCCTAATTCAGCCACGTAAAACTTGCAACAACAATTAGAGGACGTCTAACTTGTTTTTGCAGCAAGTGGTTTGTGATATGATATGGCCAAAGTTGTGATGAATGATGAATGATCTATATGTGATGTATGAGATGTTCATGCTATTGTAATAGGAATCACGACTTGCATGTCGATGAGTATGACAACCGGCAGGAGCCATAGGAGTTGTCTTTATTCTTTTATATGACCTGCGTGTCATCAAGAAACGCCATGTAAATTACTTTACTTTATTGCTAAACGCGTTAGCCATAGTAGTAGAAGTAATAGTTGGCGAGCAACTTCATGGAGACACGATGATGGAGATCATGATGATGGAGATCATGGTGTCAAGCCGGTGACAAGATGATCATGGAGCCCCAAGATGGAGATCAAAGGAGCTATGTGATATTGGCCATATCATGTCACGTTTATTATTTGATTGCATGTGATGTTTATCATGTTTTGCATCTTGTTTACTTAGAACGACGGTAGTAAATAAGATGATCCCTCACAATAATTTCAAGAAGTGTTCCCCCTAACTGTGCACCGTTGCGACAGTTCGCTGTTTCAAAACACCACGTGATGATCGGGTGTTTTATTCAGACGTTCACATACAACGGGTGTAAGACAGATTTACACATGCAAACACTTAGGTTGACTTGACGAGCCTAGCATGTACAGACATGGCCTCGGAACACAGAAGACCGAAAGGTCGAGCATGAGTCGTATAGAAGATACGATCAACATGAAGATGTTCACCGATGTTGACTAGTCCGTCTCACGTGATGATCGGACACGGTCTAGTTTAACTCGGATCATGTAATACTTAGATGACTGGAGGGATGTCTAATCTAAGTGGGAGTTCACTAATAATTTGATTAGTTGAACTTAATTATCATGAACTTAGTCTAAAATCTTTGCAATATGTCTTGTAGATCAAATGGCCAACGTAGTCCTCAACTTCAACGCGTTCCTAGAGAAAACCAAGCTGAAAGACGATGGCAGCAACTATACGGACTGGGTCCGGAACCTGAGGATCATCCTCATAGCTGCCAAGAAAGATTATGTCCTACAAGCACCGCTTGGTGACGCACCCGTTCTCCCTGCAGAACAAGATGTTATGAACGCTTGGCAGGCACGTTTCGATGACTACTCCCTCGTTCAGTGCGGCATGCTTTACAGCCTAGAGCCGGGGCTCCAAAAGCGTTTTGAGAGACATGGAGCATATGAGATGTTCGAAGAGCTGAAAATGGTTTTCCAAGCTCATGCCCGGGTCGAGAGATATGAAGTCTCCGACAAATTCTTCAGCTGTAAGATGGAGGAAAACAGTTCTGTCAGTGAGCACATACTCACTATGTCTGGGTTGCATAACCGCTTGACTCAGCTGGGAGTTAATCTCCCGGATGATGCGGTCATTGACAGAATCCTCCAGTCGCTTCCACCAAGCTACAAGAGCTTTGTGATGAACTTCAATATGCAGGGGATGGAAAAGACCATTCCTGAAGTATTTGCTATGCTGAAATCAGCAGAGGTAGAAGTCAGGAAGGAACATCAAGTGTTGATGGTCAATAAAACCACTAAGTTCAAGAAAGGCAAGGGTAAAAAGAACTTCAAGAAGGACGGCAAGGAGGTTGCCGCGCCCGGCAAGCAAGCTGCCGGGAAGAAGCCAAAGAATGGACCCAAGCCCGAGACTGAGTGCTTTTATTGCAAGGGAAGCGGTCACTGGAAGCGGAACTGCCCTAAGTACTTAGCGGATAAGAAGGCCGGCAAAACAAAAGGTATATGTGATATACATGTAATTGATGTGTACCTTACTAGTGCCCGTAGTAGCTCCTGGGTATTTGATACCGGTGCAGTTGCTCACATTTGTAACTCAAAGCAGGGGCTGCGGAATAAGCGGAAACTGGCAAAGGACGAGGTGACGATGCGCGTCGGGAATGGTTCCAAGGTCAATGTGATCGCCGTCGGCACGCTACCTCTGCATCTCCCTTCGGGATTAGTTTTAAACCTTAATAATTGTTATTTAGTGCCAGCTTTGAGCATGAACATTGTATCGGGATCTCGTTTAATTCGAGATGGCTACTCTTTTAAATCTGAGAATAATGGTTGTTCCATTTTTATGAGAGATATGTTTTATGGTCATGCTCCTATGGTGAATGGTTTATTCTTTATGAATCTCGAACGTGATGCTACACATGTTCATAATGTGAGTACCAAAAGAAGTAAGGTTGATAATGATAGTCCCACATACTTGTGGCACTGCCGCCTTGGTCACATAGGTGTCAAACGCATGAAGAAGCTCCATGCTGATGGACTTTTAGAGTCTCTTGATTATGAATCATTTGACACGTGCGAACCATGCCTTATGGGTAAAATGACCAAGACTCCGTTCTCAGGAACAATGGAGCGAGCAACCGACTTATTGGAAATCATACATACTGATGTGTGCGGTCCAATGAGTGTTGAGGCTCGCGGTGGCTATCGTTATGTTCTCACCCTCACTGATGATTTAAGTAGGTATGGGTATATCTACTTAATGAAACACAAGTCTGAAACCTTTGAAAAGTTCAAGGAATTTCAGAGTGAGGTTGAAAATCAACGTGACAGGAAAATCAAGTTTCTACGATCAGATCGTGGAGGAGAATACTTGAGTCACGAGTTTGGCACACACTTAAGAAAATGTGGAATAGTTTCACAACTCACGCCGCCTGGAACACCTCAGCGTAATGGTGTGTCCGAACGTCGTAATCGCACTCTGTTAGATATGGTGCGATCTATGATGTCTCTTACCGATTTACCGCTTTCTTTTTGGGGCTATGCTTTAGAGACTGCCGCATTCACTTTAAATAGGGCTCCGTCGAAATCCGTTGAGACGACACCGTATGAATTATGGTTTGGGAAGAAACCTAAGCTGTCGTTTCTAAAAGTTTGGGGATGCGATGCTTATGTCAAGAAACTTCAACCTGAAAAGCTCGAACCCAAGTCGGAAAAATGCGTCTTCATAGGATACCCAAAAGAAACTATTGGGTACACCTTCTACCTCAGATCCGAAGGCAAGATCTTTGTTGCCAAGAATGGGTCCTTTCTGGAGAAAGAGTTTCTCTCGAAAGAAGTAAGTGGGAGGAAAGTAGAGCTTGATGAAGTATTACCTCTTGAACCGGAAAATGGCGCAACTCAAGAAAATGTTCCTGAGGTGCCTGCACCGACTAGAGAGGAAGTTAATGACAATGATCAAGATACTTCTGATCAAGCCCCTACTGAAATTCGAAGGTCCACAAGGACACGTTCCGCACCAGAGTGGTACGGCAACCCTGTCTTGGAAATCATGCTGTTAGACAACGGTGAACCTTCGAACTATGAAGAAGCGATGGCGGGCCCGGATTCCGACAAATGGCTAGAAGCCATGAAATCCGAGATAGGATCCATGTATGAAAACAAAGTATGGACTTTGACTGACTTGCCCGTTGAGCGGCGAGCCATAGAAAATAAATGGATCTTTAAGAAGAAGACAGACGCGGATGGTAATGTGACCATCTATAAAGCTCGGCTTGTCGCTAAGGGTTATCGACAAGTTCAAGGGGTTGACTACGATGAGACTTTCTCACCGGTAGCGAAGCTGAAGTCCGTCCGAATCATGTTAGCAATTGCCGCATTCTA
Source organism: Triticum aestivum (assembly GCF_018294505.1). Taxonomy (NCBI): domain Eukaryota; kingdom Viridiplantae; phylum Streptophyta; class Magnoliopsida; order Poales; family Poaceae; genus Triticum; species Triticum aestivum. The sequence continues at coordinate 416,631,418 of NC_057801.1, forward strand.
TGATTACGAAATATGGCAAATGGACGTCAAAACGGCATTCCTTAATGGTTTCCTTAAGGAAGAATTGTATATGATGCAGCCGGAAGGTTTTGTCGATCCTAAGAATGCTGACAAAGTGTGCAAGCTCCAACGCTCGATTTATGGGCTGGTGCAAGCATCTCGGAGTTGGAACATTCGCTTTGATGAGATGATCAAAGCGTTTGGGTTTACACAGACTTATGGAGAAGCCTGCGTTTACAAGAAAGTGAGTGGGAGCTCTGTAGCATTTCTCATATTATATGTAGATGACATACTGTTGATGGGAAATGATATAGAACTCTTGGACAGCATCAAGGCCTACTTGAATAAAAGTTTTTCAATGAAGGACCTTGGAGAAGCTGCTTATATATTAGGCATCAAAATCTATAGAGATAGATCGAGACGCCTCATAGGTCTTTCACAAAGCACATACCTTGATAAGATATTGAAGAAGTTCAATATGGATCAATCCAAGAAGGGGTTCTTGCCTGTGTTACAAGGTATGAAATTGAGCTCAGCTCAATGTCCGACCACGGCAGAAGATATAGAAGAGATGAGCGTCATCCCCTATGCCTCAGCCATAGGTTCTATTATGTATGCCATGCTGTGTACCAGACCTGATGTTAACCTTGCCGTCAGTTTGGTAGGAAGGTACCAAAGTAATCCCGGCAAGGAACACTGGACAGCGGTCAAGAATATCCTGAAGTACCTGAAAAGGACTAAGGAAATGTTTCTCGTTTATGGAGGTGACGAAGAGCTCGTCGTAAAGGGTTACGTCGACGCTAGCTTCGACACAGATCTGGATGACTCTAAGTCACAAACCGGATACGTGTATATTTTGAATGGTGGGGCAGTAAGCTGGTGCAGTTGCAAGCAAAGCGTCGTGGCGGGATCTACATGTGAAGCGGAGTACATGGCAGCCTCGGAGGCAGCACATGAAGCAATATGGGTGAAGGAGTTCATCACCGACCTAGGAGTCATACCCAATGCGTCGGGGCCGATCAAGCTCTTCTGTGACAACACTGGAGCTATTGCACTTGCCAAGGAGCCCAGGTTTCACAAGAAGACAAGGCACATCAAGCGTCGCTTCAACTCCATTCGTGAAAATGTTCAAGATGGAGACATAGAGATTTGTAAAGTACATACGGACCTGAATGTAGCAGATCCGTTGACTAAACCTCTCCCTAGAGCAAAACATGATCAACACCAGAATTCCATGGGTGTTCGATTCATCACAATGTAACTAGATTATTGACTCTAGTGCAAGTGGGAGACTGTTGGAAATATGCCCTAGAGGCAATAATAAAAGCATTATTATTATATTTCCTTGTTCATGATAATTGTCTTTATTCATGCTATAATTGTGTTATCCGGAAATCGTAATACATGTGTGAATAACAGACACCAACATGTCCCTAGTGAGCCTCTAGTTGACTAGCTCGTTGATCAACAGATAGTCATGGTTTCCTGACTATGGACACTGGATGTCATTGATAACGAGATCACATCATTGGGAGAATGATGTGATGGACAAGACCCAATCCTAAACATAGCACAAGATCGTATAGTTCGTTTGCTAGAGTTTTCCAATGTCAAGTATCTTTTCCTTAGACCATGAGATCGTGTAACTCCCGGATACCGTAGGAGTGCTTTGGGTATGCCAAACGTCACAACGTAACTGGGTGACTATAAAGGTAGACTACGGGTATCTCCGAAAGTGTCTGTTGGGTGACATGGATCAAGACTGGGATTTGTCACTCCGTATGACGGAGAGGTATCACTGGGCCCACTCGGTAATGCATCATCATAATGAGCTCAGAGTGACCAAGTGTCTGGTCACGGGATCATGCATTACGGTACGAGTAAAGTGACTTGCCGGTAACGAGATTGAACGAGGTATTGGGATACCGACGATCGAATCTCGGGCAAGTAACATATCGATAGACAAAGGGAATAGCGTACGGGATTGATTAAATCCTCGACATCGTGGTTCATCCGATGAGATCATCGTGGAGCATGTGGGAGCCAACATGGGTATCCAGATCCCGCTGTTGGTTATTGACCGGAGAGTCGTCTCGGTCATGTCTGCTTGTCTCCCGAACCCGTAGGGTCTACACACTTAAGGTTCGGTGACGCTAGGGTTATGAAGATATGTATATGCAGAAACCCGAATGTTGTTCGGAGTCCCGGATGAGATCCCGGACGTCACGAGGAGTTCCGGAATGGTCCGGAGGTAAAGAATTATATATAGGAAGTGCTATTTCGGGCATCGGGACAAGTTTCGGGGTTATCGGTATTGTACCGGGACCACCGGAAGGGTCCCGGGGGTCCACCGGGTGGGGCCACCTGTCCCGGGGGGCCACATGGGCTGTAGGGGGTGCGCCTTGGCCTAGATGGGCCAAGGGCACCAGCCCCTATAGGCCCATGCGCCTAGGGTTTCCACCATGGAAGAGTCCATGTGGTGGAAGGCACCCCTAGGTGCCTTGGGGGGGAGGGAAACCTCCCCTTGGCCGCCGCCCCCCCCTAGTAGATGCCATCTACTAGGGCCGGCGCCCCCCCCTTGGCACCCCTATATATAGTGGGGGGGGAGAGGAGGGATTTTACACCAGCCCCTGGCGCCTCCATCTCCCCCCGTTACGTCTCTCCCTCGTAGTCTCGGCGAAGCCCTGCTGCTGTGACGCCCTGCATCCACCACCACGCCGTCGTGCTGCTGGATCTTCATCAACCTCTCCTTCCCCCTTGCTGGATCAAGAAGGAGGAGACGTCTCCTGTCCCGTACGTGTGTTGAACGCGGAGGTGTCGTCCGTTCGGCGCTGGTCATCGGTGATTTGGATCACGTCGAGTACGACTACATCATCACCGTTCTTTTGAACGCTTCCGTGCGCGATCTACAAAGGTATGTAGATGCATCTAATCACTCGTTGCTAGATGAACTCCTAGATGATCTTGGTGAAACGAGTAGGAAATTTTTTGTTTTCTGCAACGTTCCCCAACACACTCGTCATCGCGTACCCTCGTCGGCAAGGCGTTTCGCAACAGGTTTTATTGGCCTACATCACTCAATGACACAATCGAGCTGGTGAAGGCTTGTGAAGCCTGTCAATTCCACGCCAAGCGGATTCATCAGCCAGCTCAAGGCCTGCAGACCATTCCACTCTCGTGGCTGTTCGTGGTTTGGGGGCTAGACATTTTGGGCCCGTTTCCTCGGGCGCCAGGGGGCTATCTCTACCTCTACGTCGCCATTGACAAGTTCACCAAGTGGGCAGAGGTGGAAGTTGTCCGCACCATCCCAGCTGGCTCCGCAGTCAAGTTCATCAAGGGCCTCGTGAGCAGATTCGGGGCACCTAATCGCATCATCACCGACAACGGTTCACAGTTCACTAGCAATCTCTTCAAAACATATTGTGCTAACCTTGGAACGCAGATATGCTATGCTTCGGTGGCACACCCTCGGCGCAATGGCCAGGCTGAACGCGCCAACACAGAGGTCCTGAAAGGCCTCAAAACCAGGACCTACAAGAAGAAGCTGGAGGCCTGCAGCAGGGGCTGGTACGACGAGCTCCAGTTCGTGCTATGGTCCATCCGCACTACCGCCACCAAGTCGACCGACGAAACCCCATTCTTCCTCGTCTATGGAGCAGAGGCGGTCCTCCCTCATGAGGTTAGGCGTTGCTCCGCGCGGGTCCTAGCGTTTTATGAAGCGTAGCAGGACGCCATGCAGGGGATGGATCTCGTGCCGGGGGAGGAACATCATCGAGAGGCCGCGCTTCGAGCAGCAAGATACCAGTAGGCGCTGCGGCGGTACCACTGCCGAAACATCCGCCCCAGGACTCTCGAGGTAGGTGACCTCATGCTCAGGCGGGTGCTCTCCAGGGAAGGGCTGCACAAGCTCTCGCCCATGTGGGAGGGCTCGTTCAAGGTTGTTCATGTTTCCAGACCTGGCGCCGCACGCTTGGAGACCCAGGAGGGGGTGCCCATGCTGAACGCGTGGAACATTCAGCACCTCTAGAGATTTTACCCTTGAAGTAAGGCCCAGTGCCTGTAAAGAAGGCCCGACGCCTGTGAAGAAGGGCCCAATGCCTGCAAAGAAGGCCCAGTGCATGTGAGGCTCGTCGCCCCAAGAAAAGGCCCGGTGCCTGTGAAGAAGGCCAATGCCTGTGAAGCTCGCCGCTCGTGACACTCTCACGTAATAATGAGTTGGGACTATACATGCCCCGGAGTCTCCGGAGTGCCACCCTTGGGCCTCGGGGGCTCCCGCCCACGCCCAGTGGCAACACTTAGCTCCGCGCTGGTGAGAAGACATCGAAGACTAGACTAGGTGTCGGACTTAGCTTTTCATTTGCTTTCCGCAGTTGGATTGTTCACCCTTGTTCAAAACTTTATTGGAGTTGCTTCTAGTGTTGTTTGCCGTCCCCTGCCCGTGTTTCTTTGTCGCTGTTTTTTGCCTGACTTGACCTCTCTTTCGCAAGCCTCACGAGGGGGCTGCGCGGGCGCCCACGCGAGCACCTTCTTACCTAATTTCGTGATGCTTCCACACTCAAGTTCACAGCGGGAGAACCCCTCCCGGTCCATACCCCACGGGCATCACGACGCAAACACAGGACCTGAGCCGGTCACCCTCGCGACAAAGGTTCGAAAGCTATCCTCCCGACTAATTTTTGCAGGCCTCAAGACGCCCAACGAGGCCTCAGGCAGGTACCTCGCGAGGCGAAAACTGCAGCGAGCCCCCCGAGCTAAGTTGTTCCTATGCACAAGCACGCAGCCGCAACACCACAACACGGTAGGGGAATAATGGAAATAGCATAATAAATAAAGGCAATAGTCCAGCATGCCCCCACGGGGCTCCATACCTCTCTCTCTCTCTCTATGCAGGAAAAGGAGGAAAACAAAATAAACGCGGCATGCCCGGCGACGGCTCGTGAGGGGGGATTCACACCGCCCTCCTGAGCTCAATCAGACTCCTCCTCACGCTTCACCGAGGCATGACGGTGGGATGACCCGCTACCACCCTCGAAGCGAGCGCGGCGGCGCGGTGGTTGATCGCGGCCACCACTGGAGGAGCTGTCACCAAAGGGGGAGCCGCTGAAGCTTGGCGAGCTGCGAGCGCCGCCGGCAGTGGGCTCGCCTTCGTCCTCGTGGCGGCCATCGCCAAGTCCCAGCGCTTGCTCACCGTCATCGTCTTCAGGGCAGCACCCAACACGGTGGCCGTCTTCCCCAAACATGCTCACGTAGAGGGTCGCATCACCATCAAACTTGAAGTGCAGGGTGCACTGCCAGCCCAGGCCACGCGCGCGAGAAAACGTCTGCCATCCGCGGGCCAGGGCCACGTTCCCGGCGACGGAGATCTCCACCGAGACCCAGGAAGCCCTGCTGCAGCAGCCGTCCGCCTGGAGCCAGAGGCCGCCAGGCGCGCCAGCCGGGAGTTCGCTGGTGAAGAAGCGGGGAAGCTGAAGCCAGTTGCCGTCCGGGTCTGCCAACCACACGACGAACTCCGACAGCACCTCGGTCTAGTGGAAGCGCGGCCTGGGAGGCCGTGCGGCCACAACATGCCTTCCCTCACCCATCGGGCGGCCGTTACCGCACGAAGGACCATTGTCGCGACCACGAGGAGCCACCACAGGAGTCGCGGGGTGCTTACGGGGGCGACCTTGGCTGCGCTTGGGCGGAGGGGAGTCAGGCCCTTCCGGGCGAGTTTTCCCCTTCTCCGCGGCTGAGAACCTCTTCGTCGGTGCCACGGGACACGGCGGGCGACTAAAGCAGGGAGGAACAAGAAGCAAGCAGGGGAAGGGATATGTGCAGCGGGGCCTGCGCCCACCCAAATTTATAACCCAAGGGAGGCCAACCATCGGCCTCCACGATCGCAGGTTATCATGACTCTTTTTGCATGCAGTAGGGACTCGTCAGATCGGGTAGTTGCCGAGGCAGCATGGGGAAGCAGAGATGCCCACGTCCAATCAACTGCCACGCGGCGCCCAAGGCCGCGGGCTGTTGGGGCCCGCAGTGCTCCGCACTCGCCATTTTGCTTTGCTGCTAAGCCAAGTCCGAGCGCGCCTTGGGCCTGGGGGCTACTGTCGGCGTTCTGGGATCGGGGGTCCCCAGACTTGCCTGCCTGCGGCCTGCGGCGTGGCTCAAGTGGTGGCCCAGTACGGCCCATCTTCATCAACTCGAGCTCAAGACCCTCGCGAGGGGACAAGCCTCGCAGGGCGGACGACGCAAGGCTTCCTCAGGAACGGCCTCACGAGGCAGGCTCGCGAGGAGGCGGAGAGATGAAGGCATGGGAACCTCGCGAGGTGCCCATGAAGCAAGCCATGATGATCGAGACCAGGCGGGCTCTAGGCAGGCTCCGGCCTATGCAGTGTCATTGTTTCCTCTTTGGTGCAAAGGGGGAAAGCGCAGACGCGGAGTTCCGAGGCATCAAGCAAAGGTTACCATTTTGGTGCAACGAGACCAAGACTAGTAGAGCGGCAGGACGGAGGTCACAATGGAGCCCAAGACGGCGTCATCGCTCGTGCGTTTGGTAGCCAAAGACCAACTGTAGTCAGGATAACCTGTACTAGATGTTCCCCTTCAAAATGGCCATTGTTGGCTCCCTTCTCGCTCAATATCTGGGAAGAGGACCAGGGCCTCTATATATAGAGATAGCCACCATCAAAGAGGGATCACTTCATCTAGAGCCTAGAGAGATCCACCCAAGCGGAGCACCGCACCAGCCCAAGAACACCTCTCGCGAGGCTGTTCTTCCTCTGTACTGTTCATCATCGGCCCCTGAGGCCATCCACAACATCACACATTGGATTAGGGTATTACACCACAACGGTGGCCCGAACCAGTATAAACCTTGTGTCCCTTGTGTTTTTCATCGGGTGGCTTAGATTCTCAGCGAGGCGTTGGGACGTGGATCAGTAGGGGAAAGATCTTCGCACGCACCCCAGAGTTCAAACCTTAAGGGTTTTGCCCGAACCCGATATCCGACAGCCCGGGGGCGTCTCCTCCTTCTTGATCCGGCAAGGGGAGAGGATAAGTTGAGGGAGAGCTCTGGCAGCACGACGGCGTGGTGGTGGAGCTTGTGGTTCTCCTGCAGGGCTTCGCTAAGCACTATGGAGGAGGAGGAGGTGTTGGAGGAGGGAGGGGCTGCGCCAGGGAAGGATGTGCGGCTGCCCTCTCTCTCCCTCACTATATAGGGGGAAGGGGGGAGGAGGAGGCGCCCTAGGGTTTCCCTATGGGAGGGGCGGCGGCCACAGGGGAAACCCCAGATGGGTTTGGGCGCCGCCACCCCTAGGAAACTTGCCCCCAAGTCGGGAGGGGCGACTGCCCTAGGGGAGGCGTCCCCACCTCTCTAGGTTACGTGAGATGGGGTGGGAGGGGTGCACAGCCCCTTAGTGGGCTGATGTGCCCCCTCCCCTTGGCCCATAAGGCCCCCAACGCTTGTCGGGGCCTCCGAAACCTCTTTCGGACACGCTGGTCGTCACCCGGTACCCCGGGAACAATTCCGGACTCCAATACCCTTCGTCCAATATATCGATCTTCACCTCTGGACCATTTCGGAGTTCCTCGTCACGTCCGGGATCTCATCCGGGACTCCTAACAACCTTCGGTAACCACATACTATTTCCCATAACAACTCTAGAGTCACTGAACCTTAAGTGTGTAGACCCTACGGGTTCGGGAACCATGCAGACATGACCGAGATACCTCTCCGGCCAATAACCAATAGCAGGATCTGGATACCCATGTTGGCTCCCACATGTTCCACGATGATCTCATCAGATGAACAACGTGTCGGGGATTCAATCAATACCGTATACAATTCCCTTTGTCCATTGTTATGTTACTTTCCCTAGATTCGATAGTTGGTATCCCCATACCTTGTTCAATCTCGTTACCGGCAAGTCTCTTTACTCGTTCCGTCATGCATGATCCTGTGGCTAACTCCTTAGTCACATTGAGCTCATTATGATGATGCATTACCGACTGGGCCCAGAGATACCTCTCCGTTAAACGGAGTGACAAATCCCAGTCTCGATTCGTGCCAACCCAACACACACTTTCGGAGATACCTGTAGTGCACCTTTATAGCCACCCAGCTACATTGTGACGTTTGGTACACCCAAAGCATTCCTACGGTATCCGGGAGTTGCACAATCTCATGGTCTAAGGAAATGATACTTGACATTAGAAAATCTCTTAGCAAACGAACTACACGATCTTGTGCTATGCTTAGGATTGGTTCTTGTCCATCACATCATTCTCCTAATGATGTGATCCCGTTATCAATGACATCCAATATCCATGGTCAGGAAACCATAACCATCTATTGATCAACGAGCTAGTCAACTAGATGCTCACTAGGGACATGTTGTGGTCTATGTGTTCACACATGTATTACGGCTTCCAGTTAATACAATTATAGCATGAACAATAGACAATTATGATAAACAAGGAAATATAATAATAATAATAATCATTTTATAATTTCCTCTAGGGCATATTTCTAACAAGAAGGTGTACCCAATAGTATCTTTAGGGTATCTTATGAAGACGCACTTCTCCGATTTAGGTTCGAGCTTATCAGGCTAAAGCCTTTGACATAAGCCTCACATCCCCAAACTTTAAGAAACGACAACTTAGGTTTCTTGCCAAACAATAGTTCATACGGTCTCGTCTCAACGGATTTAGATGGTGCCCTATTTAATGTGAATGCAGTTGTCTCTAATGCATAACCCCAAAATGATAGTGGTAAATCGGTAAGAGACATCATAGAATGCACCATATCTAATAAAGTACGGTTACGACGTTTGGACACACCATTACACTGTGGTGTTCCAGGTGGCGTGAGTTGTGAAACAATTCCACATTGTTTTAAATGAAGGCCAAACTCATAACTCAAATATTCGCCTCCGCGATTAGATCATAGAAACTTTATTTTCTTGTTACGATGATTCTCCACTTTACTGTGAAATTCTTTGAACTTCTCAAATGTTTCAGACTTGTGTTTTGTCAAGTAGATATACCCATACCTACTAAAATCATTTGTGAAGGTCGGAAAACTACGATACCCGCCGCGTTCTTCTACACTCATCGGACCGCATACATCGATATGTATTATTTCCAATAAGTCATTAGCTCCCTCGGTTGTTCCGCAGAACGGAGTTTTAGTCATGTTGCCCATGAGACATGGTTCGCAAGTATCAAATGATTCATAATCAACTGATTCCAAAAGTCCATCTGCATGGAGTTTCTTCATGCGCTTTACACCATTATGACCTAAATGGCAGTGGCACAAGTATGTTGCACTATCATTATCAACTTTGCATCTTTTGGCATCAATATTATGAATATGTGCATCACTACGATCGAGATTCAATAAACCATACCCATTGGGTGTATGACCATAGAATGTTTTATTCATGTAAACAGAACAACAACTATTCTGTGACTTCAATGAATAACCATTGCAATAAACTTGGTCTAATCATATTCATGCTCAATTAAAAGTGCAATCTTGCCCTTACGTCATGTTTTGATGTTAATGACAATATACATGTAGGGGACTAACTATGTTTGTCAAGTAAATCTCAGGTGTTAGTCTCCGTTTCATCAAAATGCATGAGGATCGTGAACATACGAAGTTGATTTTACCCAACATATACTCAAGCAAGAAGTATCAAAAAGATTGCATCATTTGATTTCTTGAGTATAGGATCCCGCACTATTGAGAGGGGATCGGTAGGGTTAGTGAAAGACTTGGTCAAGCCACAATAATTCCTAGCTTCAAAATCTTAGGGTCACATAAAAATATTTTTGTGCATATTTTCTGTTTTGCTCACATGCCGGATGTCCGGGCTGACGGCCGGACATCCGGGCCGCACGCCGGATATCCGGCTCACTGCTATCCTGACACCAGTAGGTGTGTACATTTTCGCTGGATGTCCGGGCTGCACCCCGGATGTCCGGGACTTCCAGCCAGGCCGGATGTCCCGACTTTGCCCCAGATGTCCGGCTCCCTGCTATCCAGACTCCAGTAGGTTTGCATGCATTTGCCGGATGACCGGGCTTCACCCCAGATGTCCGGGACCTCCAGCCACGCCGGATGTCCGGACCTTGCCTCGGATGTCCGGTCCTTCCTGTGCTGCCGGATGTTCAGGCTTTGCCCCAGATGTCCGTCCCCTCTGCTTCATCCTGTGATGCATGCTTTACACTTGTAGTGCTACACTAGGCCGGATGTTCGGCCTCTACCCCAGATGTCCAGCCTACCCTGTCATTTGCACTACAACGGTCACTCTTACTCACACACTATATATTGCCCTCTTCCCCCATGGGAAAGGGTTGACCATTCACTTTGAGCAAACCCTAGAACACATTTCACTCTCTCTCACACTCCAACACCAAATCTTAGATCCCTAAGGGATTTGAGAGCATTTGAGAGAAGTTGTCCACCCAGTGATAGATCCACTCCTTCCCCTTCTTTGCACCAAAGGAATTCGTGATTTGGGCAAGTCTTGAGCTTTTCCCCATCGTTCTTGTTACTCTTGGAGGTTGGAGACTCCTAGGCGGTAGGATTCATTCGGAGAGGAATCGTTCTTTGTGATTACCCCCGAAAAGTTTGTGAGGGTTTGGAGACCACCCAAGGTCTACCACTAGTGGTTGATAAACGCCTTCATGGTGTTGTCTCAAAGGGAGAATAGGGTGGGCCTTCGTGGCATTGGTGTGCCTTCGTGGTAACACCCACCTTTCTAACGGTGACGTAGCTTCCCTCCAAGGAAGTGAACATCGGCATACATCCTCGTCTCTCGGAGTTGCGGTTATCCCTAACCCTAACTCCCTACTTGTGGTTACTTGTCTCTTAGTGTTTACTTGTATCATATTGTGCTTGTTTACTCTCCTGCTTGTGTTACTTGTTTACCTTGCTTAGCTCATAGCTTCACACTTGCAATTGTTAGGCTCAACTTCATATTCTGCATTATTGCCAAAAATTGCTAAGTAACAATTAAAATTTGTAATTGTACCTATTCACCCCCCTTTAGGTCCATCTCGATCCTTTCAATTGGTATCCGAGCCTCGTGCTCTAGTCTTGTGGCTTAACCACCCTAGAGCGAGATGAACCCCGATGGGACTCCCCTTGTTGCAGATCCGAAGAGTACGGGCGCGGCTTCCACAGAAGCCAAGTCCTTCACTTCAGAGGATCTTGAATGAGGTCTTGCTAAGCAAAAGGAGGAGCATGATGCCTCTCTTGAGTCCTTGGTCCAAATGAGGACAGCCACACTAACCATGATGCTTGCACCACTTTCTGGTGGTGCGGCCTCGAGGCCAGTTGTGCCTACTCCCTCACTTGGCCAATAACCTCCTAGTAATGAACACTCCAGTGTTCCTTAGCTTTATGCAAGACCTCAAATAGAGAAACCTAAGTATAACCCTCAAGGAAAACCTCCTTTACTTGATGACACTACCGATTTTTCTTTGTGGAGAGTTTCTATGCAGGATCATCTTTCATATGGAAATGATGAGATGTTGGAGATCTTGGAGTATGTCTGCCAAGCTGTTGACCTAAAGAATCTTACTCCAAGAGAGGTTTATGACAAGAATCTCAATGACACAGCAACCATGTGCATAAGAAGAGGTATGACTGACAAGCAAAGGATACCTTACATACATATCACAAGTGCCAAGGAATTATGAGATAGCATTGTGAGGACCAAGACCTGTACTTCCACTCTCCGACTTGCTCAATATGAAATTGCCAAGGGTCAATTGCAAAACTTTTGTATGGATAAAGGTGAATCTCCCAACCAACTACTTGAGAGTCTCATGACTCTCACCGCCGACATTGAGTCCTGTGAATGTGACAAGACTCAAGATGAATTCAACTTGACTAAGCGATTCCTCGTGGATAAGTTGCTTCATGCTCTTGCTCCATATCATCAACAAATGGTGTGGGACATAAGACAACACCATGGATTCAAGGAAATGACTCCAGATGACATCATATCCACTTTCCAACTATTTGAAGAGTCGAAGGCAAATGCCACAAAACATCTTACCATGCATGGTACCTCAACATCAAAGATCAATCTTGCATTGAAGGCCAAGCATGTATGTGAAGAAGAGCAAAGTGAAGAAGAAGAAGATGATGATGATGAGGATGGTGATGAGATTGACTCAAATGAGAGCCCGTCATATGGAGACATTGCTCTCTTTGTCAAGAAGTTTAACGCAGGAAAATTCAAGGGAAGGTTCCAGAAGAAGAAAGTGAGGAAATGCTACAACTGTGAAGAAACCAACCACTTATCCAACGAGTGCCCTTATGAGAAGAGAGAAGATAAACCAAGGTTTCCCAAGAAGAAGTTGCCAAATCCTTTGAACTCCAAGCTCAAGAAGAGAGATGGGAAAGCAATGGTTGCTCATGAAGAATCCGATTCGGATGATGTTAGTGGTGTTGCCGGAGTTGCTCAAGATTCTCAAAATAGTTTGAGGCTAGTGAACAAGAGTGGTGATGTGATCACCTACAACTACATGAAAGACTACAAGAGCAACGCTCATAAGTGCCTAATGGCAAAGGTTGTGGTAGAAGATGGAGAGGATCAAAGCTCTCCTGACAAGGTCAAGGTAACCCCACGATCAAATCCTCCTCTTTTCACTCCTTCTACTCCTAGTGATTAGTATCTTGATGCGGAGGATAGTTATGAGGATGATGATATAGATGATCCTATGCTTGCTAAACTTAATAAGTTCATGTGCTCCCTCAAAGGAAAGAAGCTCACTATGTTTCGTATGCTTATGGAGATGGTGAGTAAGCACACCATCACCATTAAGGAACTTGAAACCCTCATCACTGAGGAAAAATATGAAATCCTTGAGCGGAAAGTCCAATATGAGGAAGCACGAAATGATGAACTATGCTTGAAAATTGGTGCAAACATTGATGTCCATGCTAAAGATCTTGCCTCCTTGAAAAATGCTAAGGACTCTTGTGAAGAGTTGATGAATGATAAAAGTAAGCTTGTGAAGTCTCGTGCTTCTCTCTCTAAGGATTGTGAGCTCCTATCCGTGTCCCTTAAGACTAAGGAAGAAGAGCTCACCCTTCTTACAAAGAGTTTTGAGACGCTCAAGCTTACTTGTCTTGAAACTCTAGCCAAGGCCTCCTCTTCTCCTATTATCAATGTTGATGCTTGTACTACTAACTCTAGTAGTGATCTAGCTTCTATTCTTGAGGATAATCGCTTTCTCAAAGCTTAAATTGAGAAAGGTATCATGACATGTGCTAAAGGACAAAAGAACCTTAATGAGGTGTTGAGCCAACACAATGAGGTGTTTGCCAAAGAGGGGCTCGGGTTTGACCCAAGCACAAGCAAGAAGAAGCCGTCCTCCCAAAAGTGCACCACCCCTCTAAAGGAAACATTTGTACGAGAAGGGCACAAGGAGAAAGGTAATGTTATTAGTGGGAAGGCCACAAGGGGCATGCCTACTCTCAACAAGCCAAAAGAGTTCATGACTCCATCCTATGTACTTTGTAAGACTAAGGATGGAGAAGTTTATGCAAAATTTGTTGGTCCTCGAAATGCATTCTGATTCTATGCTATTTGGGTCCCTAAGACCCTTGTGACTAACTTGAGAGGTCCCATTGAAAAATGGGTTCCTCTAACCAAGTCATAATTGTGTGTAGGTTGCCTTCTCCAGTGGAGTAAAATGGGTGATTGATAGTGGATGTACCAGTCATATGACCGGAGATAGCAAATTGCTCTACGATTTCATGGAAGCTATTAAACCATTTATGAGCATTATGTTTGGTGGAGGTTCAAAAGGATAGGTACTCGGGTTGGGCAAGGTGGCTATCACAAATGACATGTCTCTAGCAAATGTCATACCTGTTCAATCTCTTAAATATCATTTGCTTCCTATTCGCCAATTGGCTTCTGTTGGTTATGATACACTCTTTGGACTAACGGATGTGAAAGTCTTTAAGAGAGATACTCTCAAAGTGGCCTTTGTTGGAGAGTTGGATGGCAACCTTTACACGGTTGATTTCTCGAAAGAGATCACATTCCATGCAACTTGTCCAATGGCCAAGGCCGACAAGGGGTGGCTATGGCATCGCCGGCTAGCCCATGTCGACATGAGAAATCTTCAAGATCTCTTAAATGGGAATCACATCCTTGGACTAACCAATGTCTCTTTTGAGGAAGATCGTGTGTGTAGTGCATGCAAAGCCAGGAAGCAACATCAATCAAAGCACCCACCCAAGAATATCGTGTCTACTTCAAGGCCTTTGGAGATCCTTCATGTGGATCTTTTTGGGCCTCCTTCATGGGATAGTCTTGGTGGGAAAAAGTATGGGCTTGTCATTGTTGATGATTACTCGAGATATACATGGGTGTTTTTCCTCAAATCCAAGGACGAGATGAAGATCACCTTCATTGATTTTGCCAAGCAAGCACAACGCAAGTTTGATAAAGACATCTTGGCAATAAGGAGTGATAATGGCTCTGAGTTCAAGAACTACACCTTGGAAGAATTTCTTAGTGATGAAGGGATTGAGCATCAATATTCTGCTCCATACAATCCTTAGCAAAATGGTGTAGCCGAAAGGAAGAACCGTACACTTGTGGAGATGGCAAGGTCTATGTTGGATGAATACAAGTCGCCACATAGTTTTTGGGCCGAGGCTGTCAACACTGCATGTAATGCATCAAAGCCAAATGTCAAGTACTTTTGGGTATTTGGGTGCAAATGTTTCATCCTCAACAAAAGAGAACGGTTAGGAAAATTTCAATCCAAACCAATTGAGAGCATATTTGTTGGCTATGGATCAAACTCTCACGCCTATAGAGTTTACAACAAATCCAATGGATGTGTTGTAGAAACTTGTGACGTGGTGTTTGATAAATTTAATGGTCCCATGGGGAGCAAGTTGATCTAAGTGATGTAGGTGAAGAATATTCTTCTCAACATATTTTGACCATGGGTGTTGGTGCACTTCTTCCAATGGAACAAGAACCCCATGATGATGAAGAAGAAGATGGAAGCTTCACACATCACCAAACTACTTCAACACTCATACCTCGTCAATATCCTATTGCTCGACCAAGGCCCTTAGTCCAAGTACAAGAAGATGATCAAGTCCCTCCTCATGAAAATCTTCAAGAACAAGATCATCATCAAGGGCAAGAACAACAAAGTGCAATCATTGATCATGAACCTCAACAAATGCAAGATGAAGAAGATCTTCCACCACACATTAATGATCCATATGTTGAGGACGTGGATGATGGGCATGAAGTTGAACCTCGCGAAACCCTAACCTCCATCATGCCTCGTGTGTCCAGTCGTGTTGATGTTGACAAAATTCTCACCGGAATATCGGAAGGTAGAGTCACTCGTAAACATTTGACAAACTTTTGTGCTCACTTCTCGTTTGTGTCTAGTGTTGAGCCTCTCAAGGTACAAGATGCATTGATGGACAACGATTGGTTCATTGCTATGCAAGAAGAGTTGAACAGTTTTGAACGCAACCAAGTGTGGTCATTAGTCGAGAGGCCAACTACGGAGCACAATGTCATTGGAACAAAATGGATTTTCAAGAACAAGCAAAATGAGAATGGTGTAATCATCTGTAACAAGGTAAGGTCAGTGGTACAAGGGTACTCACAAGATGAAGGTTTGGACTTTGGAGAGACCTTTGCCACTGTTGCCTGTCTTGAATCTATTCGCATCTTACTTGCTTATGCTGCTTTCAATGGTTTTACATTACATCAAATGGATGTGAAGAGTGTTTTCCTTAATGGGCCTCTACAAGAAGAAGTATATGTATCACAACCACCTGGGTTCGTTGATCCCGATCACAAATACTATGTGTATAAACTTCATAAGGCTTTGTATGGCCTCAAACATGCACCTCGTGCTTGGTATGATCATCTTAAGAAGTTTTTACTCGATGATGGTTTTGTGAGAGGGGTGATTGATCCCACTCTTTTTACTAAGAGGGACAAGGGTGATTTGATCTTATGCAAATCTATGTAGATGATATCATTTTTGGTTCTCCTAACATTCATCTGTACAAGAAGTTTGCACCCTCCATGACCACGAATTTTGAACTGTCACTCAATACGGATTTGAAGTTCTTTCTCAGATTCCAAATTCAACAATTTCAAGAAGGAATTTTCCTGTCTCAAGCAAAATACCTCAAGGATATCCTAGAGAAGTTTGGCATGTCTGATGCTAGTCCATGTAAGACACCCATTCCAACCAAAATTGTACTCACTAAAGACACGAATGATATCCCTTTAGACCCATCTATTTACCGCTCTATGATTGGTTCATTGCTTTATCTTTGTGCATCTAGACCAGACAGCATGTTCAGTGTGTGCATGTGTGCTAGATTTCAAGCTTCCCCTAGGGAAAGTCATCATAAGGTGGTTAAGCATATTCTTAGATACCTTGTTCACACCCCAAAGTTGGGTCTATGGTACCCCAAGGATGCTAAGTTTGATCTCATTGGGTACATGGATGCGGATTGGGATGGAGACAATGTGGGATGGAAGTCCACCTTTAGGGCATGTCAATTTCTTGGATGCTCCTTGGTAAGTTGGTCCTCAAAGAAGCAACATTGTGTTGCCCTCTCCACCGCCGAAGCCGAATACATTGCAACCGCCAGTTGTGCAACTCAGTTACTATGGATGAGGCAAACTTTGAAGGATTGCGGTATCACCTATAGACATGTGCCTCTTCTGTGTGATAATGAAAGTGCCATTAGTATTGCTGAGAATCCCAAAGATCATACCCGCACCAAGCACATTGATATTAGGTATCATTTCTTGAGGGATCATGTGGAAAAGGGTGACATCCATATTGATCATGTTGGTACAGATATCCAACTTGCAGATATTTTCACCAAGCCATTGGATGAAGCAAGGTTTCGTAAACTTAGGCATGAAGTTGGTATCTTGGAGCTTGACACCATTATGTGAAATCTAGTACCTATTTGTAGCGACGAGACCTCAAACAGTCTGATCTCTGTGCATCAGTGTCATCCCTGGATCGGTAATGCTAACACGCACAGTACTTGAAGGATTTATAACAGAGTAGCAATCACACACTTATTACATCGAATGTCTCAAAAGAGAACTTATTACAATAAATATGGCTTAAGGCCATCTAATAACGATAACAGCGGAAGGCTTGGAAGATAAAGCGAGTCCATCAACTTCAACGGCATCATTGAGTATAAGATCACGACCTAAGGCACCTTACTCGTCGTCTGAAAAGTCTGCAACATGAACGTTGCAGCTCGAAAACGAGTCAGCACATGGAATATGCTGGCAATGTAACACATAGAGAGTAATGAACAGAATAATGCTATCACTACATGCATATATGGCTAGTTGAAAGCTCTATGATTACAGTTTTGCATAAAGCCAATTTTTCCCTACAACGAAGGAATAAATTTTATTTAACTATCATGGTGGTTGTTAAACATTGAGAAGGTTCACCCAACTCAATCCCAATTAAGTATCATCATTAAACCCAAACAGAATTAATTTAAGTAATATGATGAGATTCACATGATAATCCAAGTACTAGATACTCAAAATGTCCATAACCAGGGACACGGCTAACCATGATTAGTTTGTACACTCTGCAGAGGTTTGTGCACTTTCCCCCACAAGACTCGATCTCCTCCGTTGAATTTCTCACACTACATGGTGTTTGAGAAACGGATGACTGAGACACAGTCTTTCAGAAGCGTTAGCACCTTATGATGGGTAGACAGTTACACCTACTTTCCCCTACATCTGCTAGTCTACCACTATAAGAGTTCACACGACTTAGTTAACTATTCCAGAGCCCGTAGTAGCTTGCGACTGCACACAGAAGTTTCTAGCATGAATAAATCTCATGATCCCTTTGAGCCTGGGTGGCGGTCCATAGGAGAATCACACGGTACCCCGGGATTTCCAAAAAAATACAGGCAACACTGGGTTCCCTAGGTGCCTCAATCCACCCAGATGTGTATTAAAGTTGCCACCTTAAGTAAACCATTAATTAACAATCTCACATCGGTCATGGATACACTCACCCAATCCACATCTACTAGCATAGCATAGCGATATAAGCAAACATAGAAGTAACTCCCAAAGGTTTGATATTAAAATAGGTAATAGGTTCTACCTCATCTACTTCCCAAAACCCACATATTAATCAGATCCTAATCATGCAATTGTCTGAGGATTGATCTAATGCAATAAAACTGGGTAGTAAAGAGGTATGATCAAAGTGTTACTTGCCTTGTTGATGATCCGTGAAACCTAGAGACTCGTAGTAGCACGCGGCGCACTCCGGGTACTCTATCGCAAACAAACAAGCATACAATAAGCACTCATCTAATGCACGGGTAAAACTCAAATAAGAGATCTAACCAGAAAGTTCAACTTAAGAACTCCGGTTTGCAAAAAGGATCAAATCAAACGAAGCAACGAAACTCAAACGACGAAAGAAACAAGCTTCGTTTACTAATCTGGACCTAAGTCAAATTTTACAGTAGCAAAAACTTGTTTGAGTTGTTTAAATGGAAAGAGGGTTTGGTGACGAAACTCTAGGCGCTTGAATCGCCTGATTCCGATAAACGAGCGAAAAGTTATACTAGAACGAAAATCGGATCAGAAATCGCAATCGAAAATAATCGCGGAAAATCCGAGAAAAAGAAAAACAGACGAATAGGCTAACGAATGAACGTTCGTTGTCTGCGGCTAAACGACGAAATCCGTTCGTTAAAACGAACGTACGGACGAACGTCTGCTAAATAACTAAACCGAGAAAAACCGACGAACGGATCTAAAAAAATGGATCTAGGGTTAAAAAAACCGAACGGTTTTAAAAAAACTAGTGGTGGCTACCTCGGGTCTGAGATCTCCGACGAGGCGGCGATGGGCGGTGGCGGGCTCCGACGACGGTGGCTAGGGGCGGGGGGGGGGGGGGGCTCGGCGGCGGCGGGACGGGCGGCGGGGGCGGCGGCGGCTCCGGCGGGCGGTGCGGGCGGCGGATCCGGCGGCGGCGGCGAGGTCGGCTGGGGCAGCTAGGGTTTGGGGGTGGCTCGGGCCTCGGCTTGTAAAGGCCGGCCAGGCCAGGAGTCCGGGGCGGACATGGCCCGGTAGCTCGGTTGACTTTTTTTTAAAATATGACATGCAGAAAAAGAAAGAAAATAAATACTAAACGGACTCCAAAAATCCCAAAATAAATTTTCCCTGTCCTTTAAAATTAAGTCGGACAAGATGAACATTTATTTGGGCCTAGAATGCAATTTTTAAAAATGCGCATTTTTCCTAAATTCAAATAAAATAGCGATAAAACTCCGAAATAAAATCTTATTTGATTTTATTATTAAATCTCCAATATTTTTTATTTTGGGAAAGTCATTTTATTCCCTCTCTCTTATTTAAATAATTGAAATATTTGAAGATAAAATAATTAAAATCAAATGATCCTATTTTCAAAATTTGAGAAAACTCAAATATGATAATAACGAAATACCCAACTCTCTCCGTGGGTCCTTGAGTTGCGTGAGATTTCTAGGATCAAACCAAAATGCAATAAAATATGATATGCAATGATGATCTAATGTATAACATTCCAAATTGAAAATTTGGGATGTTACACCATTCATGCATTTTCATGATGTCTTGTCTTGATGTATGCATATATTTAGGGGGAGACATTCAATTCATGAGTACTCTCACCCTACATAATGCATAAGTAGAACAAACACTCTCAAAGTTACCAAGTTTTTCAAACTATGGTGCTATAAATGATGGAGTCGTGACTATGTATCCAAAGTCAAAATCCTTGCGATCCTATGTCCCATATGCTCAAACATGGTGACCTGAGTCACCGCTCATGGATTCCTTATATGAACCTTTCTTTACTTAATATTGTTGGGTTATTATTGCACATCTTAGTATGACCATAAAATTGCTTTGTCTTTCATCTCTACAATATCAAAATCTCCTTGGCGGAGTCTATATCACAATCTAACTCTATATGGCCCTTCACTACCCTCTCTCAGTCTCAATCTGTGTCTAGTGGCCGGACACCCGGGCCCTGGCACTTCTTTGCTGCCTAAAATCGTCGGGCGTCTCCAGTGGCCGGACATCCGGGCCATTAGCCGGATATCTGGGCCCTGGAGTCCTGCTTGTCTGCTCCTTGACCGCTAGTCGCCGAATATCCGGGCTTCATCCCGGATGTCCGGCCCGTTGCCCCGTAGACACACAAAACGGGATGAGGGCTCGGGAGTTGGGGGCAGTTCCCCTTTCCTTCTCTATCGCTGTCCCCATCTATTTCTCATCGCCGCCGCTGCCGGGCTGTGCTTCGGCGCTGCCCCGGCCATCTCCTCCAACCTCGGGCCCCGATCTCCTGCCTATGTCTTCAACTCCTCCCGATCTACGATTCCATCCAATCCATTCTCTGGGTTGTGGTGTGAATCACTTGGGAGGGACCGGTTCGGGTGTTGACTTGTGGATCGGCCACCGGAGTTCTTCATGGCTTGTACCAAAAATTGCGGCCCTCCTCCTTCTTCCCGGGGTATGGCTGCTATCTACTCTTGCCTCTCTTCCTGTTTGGCACAACCATTCTAGGTTTTCATGATCTCTCATGGCTATCTTGGTGTATATCTCTCTAGAGATTTGATGTCACTTGCCTAGCCTAAAATCCTCTCTATGTACTTGGCTAAATCAACTTAATCATGGGCATGCCAATATTTTGATCTACCACTTGGACTTCTCCTATGGTCATGTTCGAAAATGTTCACATCCTCACTGTTTAATTTGCTTTATCCTTGTTCATACTTTTTGACTCCTTCTCATAGGTACCCTTATTGTGTATCTATTTCAGTCAATCACCGGCAAGGTTCCACCGACTCCAATGAACTTGCTCAATCTAAGAAGAAGAAGACCTCCATCGATCTTAAGAAGAAGCGTAGGGCACCATCACCAAGTCCGTCTGCCTCTGTTCAGGATGATGAGGACTATGTTGGGGAGGAAGAGGAAGACATTGCCCCTAGGAGTTCCGTTGGTCAGTCAAAGCTGGGCACTCGGAGGGGGCCCGTGCCTCAAGTCTGAGGGTCTGCTATGACTGTTGCCCGTGGTCGCCACATCTCCATGGAGATCCCTAACAGCAGGGATCGCCCCATTCACGATTTCATGACCATGGGGGCTGGTCCATACCTTGAGTTTTGAAGGGATATCAATCAATTTGAGATGAGGGCTGATGCTGAGGATGCTCATTTCCGTACTCGCATGCAACAAGACCTCTACTCTAGCTTCGCCCGCGGCCGTGGACTTGCTGCTCATGAGTGCCTGGATCTTAAGTTCTTGCGTGATAATCCTGCCATGTTCTCTGACAACCCAATCAAGATCATTGATGATATGACTCTCGGTCCAGCAATGACCTTCAGGTGTGATTGGAATGAAGCTGCCATCCTTCAGTTCTATGCCACCTGCTTCTTTGGCCCTAACAACACTCTCACCTGGATGACCGATGATACCGTGTTGAGCATCACCTATGAGTGTTTCGTTCAGATTTTGGGCCTCTCCTGTGTTGGACACAAAATCCACAGTCTGGATACACTTCATAAGCCCAAGGGGATTGATGATTGCATGCCTCTTGTTAAGCCTATCACTCAGCTCACTGAGGAGGAACGTGCGTATCCACCCAATGAGGTATCCATCTTCAAGTGTCCTTACTACATTCTCTATCACTGTGTGCTTCGCACACTCTATCCGAAGAAGGGAGATCGCTCAAGGGCTCGCAACTACTGCATTGACTTCATGATTCGTATGCATGAGAAGCCTACTGAGCCTCTTGACACAACTCATTACATTTGGCATGAGATCCGTCTTTCCAGCTTTCTTCAGTTGCGCCAATTCCCTCATGCTCCATTCATTCAGGCGCTGATTGATCACACTACTCCGTTTGAGGTTGCAAAGACAGAGGTGCATGCTATTTGGAAACCACCTCCTCATATGTGCATGTCTGCTCCAGCACCATCCTCTGCTCCTTGGCAGTCTAGGAAGTTTGTTGGTGCGTCTCAGCCCACAGGCTCCTCCGTGCCTTCCTCCTTGACCGCACCCCGTGGATGTCTTGCCATGTTCTTGAGCAAGGCTCGGTCTGCTATTATGAAGGCGATCACTTTCAACTGTCAACAAAACCATGATGTCTAGAAGCGCCTCATCATCTCCAAGAACTAGCTCAAACAGCGCCTTTGCGGCCGTGGGAGTCCCGTGAGTGATGATGATCCTATTCTAGCGGCTCCATCCTCTTCCAACTTCGGATTCCCGTCTCCTGACGAGTTCGCCGAGTTCTTTGATGATAATGATGACATCCGCCAGGAGTGATTTCTATTGTATTCTTATTGTTCTTCAAACCTTTTTGCATGTTGCTGTCAAAAGGGGAGAAGTAGTATCTTAGTTTGGGTTTGAATCATGCTATATGTTGGTCATGTGTGTGCACTATTGGATCATGCTATGTGTTGGTCATGTGTGTGCTCTATTATTCAAACTCTTATGTATGCTACAAATGGTGCTTAATCGTTTGAGACTATGTTGTTAACCTTATGGCTATGGATTGTTCTTGTCTCATATGTGCATGTCATACTTTCTTATCTTTTTTGAGTTACATATGCTACCATGAGAGTTTGAACTGTACATCCTAACATAATCATCCCATGCACTCAATGAGGGGGAGCTAAAGCAAATAGGAACATATACTGTATTATGCTCTCATGATTTACAATGCAAGATTTATTTATTACATCTATGATACTACATGTATGATTGTCATCAACAAACAAAAATGGGGAGATTGAAAGTGCAATCTCGCCCTTACATCATGTTTTGATGTTGATGACAATATACATGTACGGGACTAACTATGTTTGTCAAGTAAATCTCAGGCGTTAGTCTCCGGTTCATCAAAATGTGTGAGGATCGTGAACATACGAAGTTGATTTTCCCCAACATATACTCAAGCAAGAAATATAAAAAAGATTGCATCATTTGATTTCTTGAGTATAGGATCCTGCACTATTAAGAGGGGATCGGCAGGGTTAGTGAAAGACTTGCTCAAGCCACAATAATTCCTAGCTTCAAAATCTTAGGGTCACACAAAAATATTTTTGTGCATATGTTCTATTTTGCTCACATGCCAGATGTCCGGGCTGACAGCCGGACATCCGGGCCGCACACCGGATATCCGGCCCACTCGCCGGATGTCCGGCTCACTGCTATCCTGACACCAGTAGGTGTGCATGTTTTCGTCGGATGTCCGGACTTTGCCCCGGATGTCCGACTCCCTGCTATCCAGACTCCAGTAGGTTTGCACGCATTTGCCGGATGTCCAGGCTTCACCTCGGATGTCCGAGACCTCCAGCCACGCTGGATGTTCGGACCTTGCCCCAGATGTCTGGGC
Source organism: Triticum aestivum (assembly GCF_018294505.1). Classification (NCBI taxonomy): domain Eukaryota; kingdom Viridiplantae; phylum Streptophyta; class Magnoliopsida; order Poales; family Poaceae; genus Triticum; species Triticum aestivum. Next base: position 416,654,887 of record NC_057801.1, read on the forward strand.
CTTCCTGTGCTGCCGGATGTCCGGTCTTTGCCCCGGATGTCCGGCCCCTCTGCTTCATCCTCTACTGTCTGCTTTACGCTTGTAGTGCTACACTAGGCCGGTGTCCGGCCTCTGCCCCAGATGTCCGGCCTACCCGATCATTTGCACTACAATGGTCACTTTTAATCACACACTATATATTGCCCTCTTCCCCCACATGAAAGGGTTGACCATTCACTTTGAGCAAACCCTAGAATACATTTCACTCTCTCTCACACTCCAACACCAAATCTTAGATCCCTAAGGGGTTTGAGAGCATTTGAGAGAAGTTGTCCACCCAAGTGATAGATCCACTCCTTCCCCTTCTTTGCACCAAAGGAATTTGTGATTTGAGAAAGTCTTTAGATTTTCCTCATCGTTCTTGTTACTCTTGGAGGTTGGAGACTCCTAGGCGGTAGGAGTCATTCGGAGAGGAATCATTCTTTGTGATTACCCTCAGAAAGTTTGTGAGGGTTTGGAGACCACCCCAAGGTCTACCACTAGTGGTTGAGAAACGCCTTCGTGGTGTTGTCTCAAAGGGAGAATAGGGTGAGCCTTCGTGGCGTTTGTGTGCCTTCATGGTAACACCCACCTCTCTAACGGTGACGTAGCTTCCCTCCAAGGAAGTGAACATCGGCATACATCCTCGTCTCTCGGAGTTACAGTTATCCCTAACCCTAACTCCCTACTTGTGATTACTTGTCTCTTAGTCTTTACTTATATCATATTGTGCTTGTTTACTCTCCTATTTGTGTTAATTGTTTAACTTGCTTAGCTCATAGCTTCACACTTGTAATTGTTAGGCTCAACTTCATATTCCGCATTATTGCCAAAAATTGCTAAGTAACAATTAAAATTTGTAATTGTACCTATTCACCCCCCTAGGTCCATCTCGATCCTTTTATTAACGCAAACACCAATTAACATTTATTTAGGTTCAACGCTAATCCCAAAGGTAGAGGGGGTGTGCGATGGTGATTGTATCAACCTTGGAATCACTTCCAACACACATCGTCACCTCACCCTTAACTAGTCTCTGTTTATTCTACAACTCCTGTTTCGAGTTATTAATCTTAGCAACTGAACCGGTATCAAATACCTAGGGGTTACTACGAACACTAGTAAGGTACACATCAATAACATGTATATGAAATATACATTTGTTCACTTTGTCATCCTTCTTATCCACCAAGTATTTGGGGCATTTCCACTTCCAGTGACCATTTCCTTTGCGGTAGAAGCACTCAGTTTGAGACTTGGGTCTAGCTTTGGGCTTCTTCATGAGAGCGACAACTTGCTTGCCATTCTTCTTGAAGTTCCCCTTTCTTTCCCTTGCCCTTTTCTTGGAACTAGTGGTCTTATTAACCATAAACACTTTGATGCTCTTTCTTTGATTTGTACCTCCGCTAATTTCAGCATCGTGAAGAGCTCGGGAATTGTTTTTGTTATCCCTTGCAAATTATAGTTCATCATGAAGTTCTAGTTGCTTGGTGATAGTGACTAGAGAACTCTATCAATCACTGTCTTATCTGCAAGACTACCTCCCACTTGATTCAAGCAATCGTAGTACTCAAACATTCTGAGCACATGCTCACTGGCTAAGCTATTATCCTCCATCTTGTAGGCAAAGTACTTGTCAGAGGTCTCATACCTCTCGACATGCACATGAGTCTGAAATACCAATTTCAGCTCTTGGAACATCTCATATGCTCTGTGGCGTTCAAAACGTTTTTGAAGTCCCAGTTCTAAGCCGTAAAGCATGGCGCACTAAACTATCAAGTAGTCATCATACCGAGCTTGTCAAACGTTCATAATGTTTGCATCTTCTCCTGCGGTAGGTCTGTCACCTAGTGGTGCATCAAAGACATAATTCTTCTGTGCAACAATGAGGACAATCCTTAGATCACGGACCCAGTCCGCATCATTGCTACTATCATCTTTCAACTTATTTTTCTCTAAGAATATATCCAAAAACAGGGGAGCTATATCGCGAGCTATTGATTTATGATATGTCCATTTTGCATCATGCTTTTATATCAATATTTATTGCATTATGGGATCTTATTACGCATTATATCTCAATACTTATGACTATTCTATCTTATTTTACAAGGTTTACCATGAAGAGGGGGAATACCGGCAGTTGGAATTCTGGCTGGAAAAGGAGCAAACATTGGAAACCTATTCCGCACTGCTCAAAAAATCCTGAAACTCCATGAAACATGTATTTGGAATTAATAAGAATTACTGAGCGAAAGAAATACATCAGGGGGCCCACACCTTGGCTAGGAGGGTGGGGGTGCGCCCACCCCCTATTGGGCATGCCCCCTGTCTCCTGGGCCCCCTGGTGCCCCCCCGGCGTCCATCTTCTGCTATATGAAGGCTTTTACCCTGGAAAAAATCGTGGGCAAGCTTACGGGACGAAACTCCGCCGCCATGAGGCGGAACCTTGGCGGAACCAATCTAGGGCTCCGGCGGAGCTGTTCTGCCGGGGACACTTCCCTCCGGGAGGGGGAAATCATCACCATTGTCATCACCAACGATCCTCTCATCGGGAGGGGGTCAATCTCCATCAACATCTTCACCAGCACCATCTCCTCTCAAAACCCTAGTTCATCTCTTGTATCCAAACCACAAATTGGTACCTGTGGGTTGCTAGTAGTGTTGATTACTCCTTGTAGTTGATGCTAATTGGTTTACTTGGTGGAAGATCATATGTTAAGATCCTTTATGCATATTATTACTTCTCTGATTATGAACATGAATATGCTTTGTGAGTAGTTACGTTTGTTCCTGAGGACATGGGTGAAGTCTTGCTATTAGTAGTCATGTGAATTTGGTATTTGTTCGATATTTTGATGAGATGTATGTTGTCTTTTCCTCTATTGGTGTTATGTGAACGTCGACTACATGACACTTCACCATTATTGGGGCCTAGAGGAAGGCATGGGGAAGTAATAAGTAGATGATGGGTTGCTAGAGTGACAGAAGCTTAAACCCTAGTTTATGCGTTGCTTCGTTAGGGGCTGATTTGGATCCATATGTTTAATTCTGTGGTTAGGTTTACCTTAATACTTCTTTTGTAGTTGCGGATGCTTGCAATAGGGGTTAATCATAAGTGGGATGCTTGTCCAAGTAACGTCAGTACCCAAGCACCGGTCCACCCACATATCAAATTATCAAAGAGAACGTGAATCATATGAGCGTGATGAAAAGTAGCTTGACGATAATTCCCATGTGTACTCAGGAGCTCCTTTCTCATTATTAGAAATTTTCCAGGCTTATCCTTTGCTACATAAAGGATTGGGCCACCTTGCTGCACTTTATTTACTTGTTACTCGTTACAATTTGTCTTATCACAAAACTATCTATTACCTACAATTTTAGTGCTTGCAGAGAAAACCTTACTGAAAACCGCTTATCATTTCCTTCTGCTCCTAGTTGGGTTCGACACTCTTACTTATCGAAAGGACTACGATAGATCCCCTACACTTGTGGGTCATCAATTTACAACATAGATTTGCAAATACTATCAGGACTAAGTTCATGATAAATTAAGTTCAGTTAATCAAATTACTAATGAACTCCCACTTAAATAAACATACCTCAAGTTTATATAAGTGATACGTAATCCAAATCAACTAACCCATGTTCGATCATCACGTGAGATGGGGTAGTAATCAATGGTGAACATCTCTATGTTGACCATATCTACTATATGACTCATGTTCAACCTTTCGGTCTCCAGTGTTCCAAGACCATGTCTGTACATGCTAGGCTCGTCAAGTTTAAACCAAGTATTCTGCATGTGCAAAACTATCTTACACCCATTGTATGTGAACGTAGAGTCTATCACACCCGATCATCACGTGGTGTCTCGTAACGATGAACTTCCACAACGGTGCATACTCGGGGAGAACACTTATATCTTGCAATTTAGTGAAGGGACCATCTTATAATGCTACCGTTGTTCTAAGCAAGATACGATACATAAAAGATAAACATCACATGCAATCAAAATATGTGACATGATATGGCCATCATCATCTTGTGCTTTTGATCTCCATCTCCAAAGCATCGTCATGATCTCCATCATCACTGGCTCGACACCTTGATCTCCATCGTTACGCGCCAACTGTTGCTTCTACAACTATTGCTAACGCATAGCGATAAAGTAAAGCAAGTATTGTTGGGGAACGTAGTAATTTCAAAAAATTTCCTACGCACACGCAAGATCATGGTGATGCATAGCAACGAGAGGGGAGAGTATTGTCCATGTACCCTCGTAGACCGAAAGTGGAAGAGTTAGCACAACGCAGATGATGTAGTCATATGTCTTCATGATCCGCCCGATCCAAGTACCGAATGTACGGCACCTCTGAGTTCAGCACACGTTCAGCTCGATGACGTCCCACGAACTCCGATCCAGCAGAGCTTTGCGGGAGAGTTTCGTCAGCATGAGGCGTGATGACGGTGTTGATGATGCTACCGACGCAGGGCTTCGCCTAAGCACCGCTACGATGTTACCGAGGTGGAATATGGTGGAGGGGGGCACCACACACGGCTGGGAGAGATCAATAGATCAACTTGTGTGTCCATGGGGTGTCCCCCTCCCTCGTATATAAAGGAGTGGAGGAGGGGGGAGGGCCGGCCCTCCTATGGCGCGCCCTAGAGGAGTCCTACTCGCACCGGGAGTAGGATTCCCCCCTTCCAAGTAGTAGGAGTAGGAGTCAAGGAAAGGGAAAAGAGAAGAGAAGGAAGGAGGGGGCGCAGCCCCTCCCCCTAGTCCAATTCGGACTAGGCCTTGGGGGGCGTGCAGCCTCCCCTCTCTCTTTCCCCTAAAGCCCAATAAGGCCCATATACTCCCCGATGAATTCCCGTAACTCTCTGGTACTCCGATAAATACCCGAATCACTCGGAACCTTTCCTATGTCCGAATATAGTCGTCCAATATATCGACCTTTACGTCTCGTCCATTTCGAGACTCCTCGCCATGTCCCCCAACTCATCCGGGACTCTGAACTACCTTTGGTACATCAAAACACATAACTCATAATATAAATCGTCACCGAATGTTAAGCGTGCGGACCCTACGGGTTCGAGAAGTATGTAGACATGACCGAGACACATCTTCGGTCAATAACCAATAGTGGAACCTGGATGCTCATATTGGCTCCCACATATTCTACGAAGATCTTTATCGGTCAAACCGCATAACAACATACGCTGTTCCCTTTGTCATTGGTATGTTACTTGCCCGAGATTCGATCGTCGGTATCTCAATACCTAGTTCAATCTCATCACCGGCAAGTCTCTTTACTTGTTCCGTAATGCATCATCCCGCAACTAACTCATTAGTCACATTGCATGCAAGGCTTATAGTGATGTGCATTACCGAGAGGGCCCAGAGATACCTCTCCGACAATCGGAGTGACAAATCCTAATCTCGAAATACGCCAACTCAACAAGTACCTTCGGAGACACCTGTAGAGCACCTTTATAATCACCTAGTTACGTTGTGACGTTTGGTAGCACACAAAGTGTTCCTCCGGTAAACGGGAGTTGCATAATCTCATAGTCATAGGAACATGTATAAGTCATGAAGAAACCAATAGCAACATACTAAATGAGCAAGTGCTAAGCTAACGGAATGGGTCAAGTCAGTCACATCATTCTCCTAATGATGTGATCCCGTTAATCAAATGACAACTCATGTCTATGGCTAGGAAACTTAACCATCTTTGATTCAACGAGCTAGTCAAGTAGAGGCATACTAGTGACACTTTGTTTGTCTATGTATTCACACATGTACTAAGTTTCCAGTTAATACAATTCTAGCATGAATAATAAACATTTATCATGAAATAAGGAAATAAATAATAACTTTATTATTGCCTCTAGGGCATATTTCCTTCAGTCTCCCACTTGCACTAGAGTCAATAATCTAGTTCACATCACCATGTGATTTAACACTAATATTCACATCTGTATGTGATTAACACCCATAGTTCACATCATCATGTGACCAACACCCAAAGGTTTTACTAGAGTCAATAATCTAGTTCACATCGATATGTGATTAACACCCAAAGAGTACTAAGGTATGATCATGTTTTGCTAGTGAGAGAAGGTTAGTCAACGGGTCTGTCATATTCAGAGCCGTATGTATTTTGCAAATATTCTATGTCTACAATGCACTGCACGGAGCTACTATAGCTAATTGCTCCCACTTTTAATATGTATCCAGATTGAGACTTAGAGTCATCTGGATCGGTGTAAAAGCTTGCACCGATGTAACTCTTTACGATGAACTCTTTTATCACCTCCATAATCAAGAAACATTTTCTTAGTCCTCATTGAGGATATTCTTGACCGCTGTCCAGTGATCTACTCCTAGATAAGAATTATACTCCCTTGCCAAACTCAGAGCAAGGTATACAATAGGTCTAGTACACAACACAACATACTTTATAGAACCTATGTCCGAGGCATAGGGAATGACTTTTTCATTCTCTTTCTATTTTCTGCCATGGTCGGGTTTTGAGTCTTACTCAACTTCACACCTTGCAACACACGCAAGAACTCCTTCTTTGACTATTCCATTTTGAACTACTTCAAAATCTTATCAAGGTATGTACTCATTGAAAAATCTTATGAAGCGTCTTGATCTATTTCTATAGATCTTGATGCTCAATGTGTAAGCAGCTTCACCGAGGTCTTTCTTTAAAAAACTCTTATTCAAGTATCCTTTTATGCTATCCAGAATTTCTATATCATTTCTAATCAACAATATGTCATCTACATATAGTTTTATAAATGCTATAGAGCTCCCACTCACTTTCTTGTAAATACAGGTTTCTCCAAAAGTCCATATAAAACCATATGCTTTGATCAACTCATCAAAGCGTATATTCCAACTCCGAGATGCTTGCACCAGTCCATAGATGGATCACTGGAGCTTGCACACTTTGTTAGCACCTTTAGGATTGAAAAAACCTTCTGGTTGCATCATATACAACTCTTCTTTAATAAATCCATTAAGGAATGCAGTTTTGACATCCATTTGCCAGATTTCATAAAATGTGGCAATTGCTAACATGATTCGGATAGACTTAATCATCGATACGAGTGAGAAAAAACCATCGTATTCAACACCTTGAACTTGTCAAAAACCTTTTGCGACAATTCGAGCTTTGTAAATAGTAACACCACTATCAGTGTCTGTCTTCCTCTTGAAGATCCATTTATTCTTGATGGCTTGCCGATCATCGGGCAAGTCAACCAAAGTCCACACTTTGTTCCCATATGTGGATCCCATCTCAGATTTCATGGCCTCAAGCCACTTTGCGGAATCTGGGCTCATCATTGCTTCCTCATAGTTCGTAGGTTCGCCATGGTCAAGTAACATGACCTCCAAAATAGAATTACCGTACCACTCTGGTGCGGATCTTATTTTGTTTGACTACGAGGTTCGGTAGCAACTTGATCTGAAGTTTCTTGATCAATATCATTAGCTTCCTCACTAATTGGTGTAGGTGTCACAGGAACCGGTTTCTGTGATGAACTACTTTCCAATAAGGGAGCAGGTATAGTTACCTTATCAAGTTCTACTTTCATCCCATTCACTTCTTTCGAGAGAAACTCCTCCTCTAGAAAGGATCCATCTTAGCAACGAATAACTTGCCTTCGGATCTGTAAGGTGTACCCAACAGTTTCCTTTGGGTATTCTATGAAGACGCACTTCTCCGATTTGGGTTCGAGCTTATCAGGTTGAAACTTTTTCACATAAGCATCACAACCCCAAACTTTAAGAAACGACAACTTTGGTTTCTTGCCAAACCATAGTTCATAAGGCGTCATCTCAACGGATTTTGATGGTGCCCTATTTAAAGTGAATGTAGTTGTCTCTAATGCATAAACCCAAAACGATAGTGGTAAATCGGTAAGATACATCATAGATCGCACCATATCCAATAAAGTGCGGTTACGACGTTCGGGCACACCATTACGCTGTGGTGTTCCATGTGGCGTGAGCTGTGAAACTATTCCACATAGTTTTCAAATGAAGGCCAAACTCGTAACTCAAATATTCTCCTCCACGATCAGATTGTAGAAACTTTATTTTCTTGTTACGATGATTCTCCACTTCACTCTGAAATTCTTTAAACTTTTCAAATGTTTCAGACTTATGCTTCATTAAGTAGACATACTCATATCTGTTCAAATCATCTGTGAAGGTCAGAAAAATAACGATACCCGCCACGAGCATCAACACTCATTGGACCACATACATCGGTATGTATTATTTCCATCAAGTCAGTAGCTCGTTCAATTGTTCCGGAGAACGGAGTTTTAGTCATCTTGCCCAAAAGGCACGGTTTGCAAGCATCAAATGATTCATAATCAAGTGATTCCAAAAGTCCATCTTTATGGAGTTTCTTCATGCGCTTTACACCGATATGACCCAAACGGCAGTGCCACAAATATGTTGCACTATCATTATCAACTTTGCATCTTTTGGCATCAATATTATGAATATGTGTATCACCATGATCAAGATTCAATAAACCTTCAACATTGGGTGTATGACCATAGAAGGTTTTATTCATGTAAACAGAATAACAATTTATTCTTTGTCTTAGGTGAATAATCGTATCGCAATAAACATGATCTAATCGTATTTATGCTCAACGCAAACACCAAATAACATTTATTTAGGTTCAACACTAATCTTGAAAATATAGGGAGTGTGCGATGATGATCATATCAATCTTGGAACCACTTCCAACATACATCGTCACTTCACCCTCAACTAGTCTCTGTTTATTCTGTAACTCCTGTTTCGAGTTACTAATTTTTAGCAACCGAACAAGTATCAAATACTCAGTGGCTACTATAAACACTAGTAAGGTACACATCAATAACCTGTATATCAAATATACCCTTGTTCACTTTTCCATCCTTCTTATCCACCAAATATTCAGGGCATTTTCGCTTCTACCAAATATTCAGGGCATTTCCGCTTCTAGTGACCATTTCCTTTAAGGTGTAAGCACTCAGTTTTAGGCTTTGGTCCAGCTTTGGGCTTCTTCGCGGGAGTGACAACTTGCTTTTCATTCTACTTGAAGTTCCCTTTCTTTCCCTTTGCCCTTTTATTGAAACTAGTGGTCTTGTCAATCATCAACACTTGATGCTCTTTCTTGATTTCTACCTTCGTCGATTTCAAAATCATGAAGAGCTCGGGAATCGTTTTCGTCATCCCTTGCATACTATAGTTCATCACGAAGTTCTAGTAACTTGGTGATGGCGACTAGAGAACTCTGTCAATCACTATCTTATCTGGAAGATTAACTCCCACTTGATTCAAGCGATTGTAGTACCCAGACAATCTGAGCACATGCTCACTAGTTGAGCAATTCTCCTCCATCTTTTAGCTATAGAACTTGTTGGAGACTTCATATCTCTCAACTCGGGTATTTGCTTGAAATATTAACTTCAACTCCTGGAACATCTCATATGGTCCATGACATTCAAAACGTCTTTGAAGTCCCGATTCTAAGCCAAAAAGCATGGTGCACTAAACTATCGAGTAGTCATCATATTGAGCTAGCCAAACATTCATAACGTCTGCATCTGCTCCTGCAATAGGTCTGTCACCTAGCGGTGCATCAAGGACATAATTCTTCTATGCAGCAATGAGGATACACCTTAGATCATGGACCTAGTCCGCATCATTGCTACTATTATCTTTCAACTTAGTTTTCTCTAGGAACGTATCAAAAATAATAATAAACGGGGGGTAACATCGCGAGCTATTGATCTACAACATTATTTGCAAAATAATGTCAGGACTAAGTTCATGAGAAATTAAAGTTCAATTAATCATATTACTTAAGAACTCCCACTTAGATAGACATCCCTCTAATCATCTAAGTGATCATGTGATCCAAATCAACTAAACCATGTCCGATCATCACGTGAGATGGAGTAGTTTTCAATGGTGAACATCACTATGTTGATCATATCTACTATATGATTCACGCTCGATCTTTCGGTCCCAATGTTCCGAGGCCATATCTGCATATGCTAGGCTCATCAAGTTTAACCTGAGTATTCTGCATGTGCAAAACTGTCTTACACCCATTGTATTTGAACGTAGAGCTTATCACACCCGATCATCACGTGGTGTCTCAGCACGAAGAACTGTCGCAACGGTGCATACTCAGGGAGAACACTTATACCTTGAAATTTTAGTAAGGGATCATCTTATAAAGCTACCGTCGAACTAAGCAAAATAAGATGTATAAAAGATAAACATCATATGCAATCAAAATATGTGACATGATATGGCCATGATCATCTTGCGCCTTTGATCTCCATCTCCAAAGTATTGTCATGATCTCTATCGTCATCGGCACGACACCATGATCTCCATCATCTTGTTCTATATCAATGTGTCGTCACATGGTCGTCTCGCCAACTATTGCTCTTGCAACTATTGCTATCGCATAACGATAAAGTAAAGCAATTATTTGGCGCTTGCATCTTATGCAATAAAGAGACAACCATAAGGCTTCTGCCAGTTGCCGATAACTTCACCAAAACATGATCATCTCATACAACAACTTATATCTCATCACGTCTTGACCATATCACATCACAACATGCCCTGCAAAAACAAGTTAGACGTCCTCTACTTTGTTGTTGCAAGTTTTACGTGGCTGCCACGGGCTGAGCAAGAACCGTTCTTACCTACGCATCAAAACCACAATGATATTTCATCAAGTTATTGCCATTTTAACCTTCACAAGGACCGAGCGTAGCCACACTCGGTTCAACTAAGGTTGGAGAAACTGACACCCGCCAGCCACCTGTGTGCAAAGCACGTCGGTAGAACCAGTCTCGCGTAAGCGTACGCGTAATGTCGGTCCGGGCCACTTCATCCAACAATACCGCTGAACCAAAGTATGACATGCTGGTAAGCAGTATGACTTGTATCGCCCACAACTCACTTGTGTTCTACTCGTGCATATAACATCTACGCATAAACCTGGCTCGGATGCCACTGTTGGGGAACGTAGTAATTTCAAAAATTTCCTATGCACACGCAAGATCATGGTGATGCATATCAACAAGAGGGGAGAGTATTGTCCATGTACCCTCGTAGACCGAAAGCGGAAGCGTTAGCACAACGCGGTTGATGTTGTCGTACGTCTTCACGATCCGACCGATCCAAGTACCGAATGTACGGCACACGTTCAGCTCGATGACGTCCCACGAACTCCGATCCAGCAGAGCTTTGCGGCAGAGTTCTGTCAACACGAGGGCGTGATGACGGTGTTGATGATGCTACCAACGTAGGGCTTCGCCTAAGCACCACTACGATGTTACCGAGGTGGAATATGGTGGAGGGGGGCACCGCACACGGCTGGGAGAGATCAACAGATCAACTTGTGTGTCCATGGGGTGCCCCTCCCTCGTATATAAAGGAGTGGAGGAGGGGGGAGGGCCGGCCCTCATATGGCGCACCCTGGAGGAGTCCTATTCCCATCGGGAGTAGGATTCCCCCTTCCAAGTAGTAGGAGTAGGAGTCAAGGAAAGGGAAAAGAGAAGAGAAGGAAGGAGGGGGCGCAACCCCTCCCCCTAGTCCAATTCGTGCTAGGCCTTGGGGGGCGCGCAGCCTCCCCTCTCTCTTTCCCCTAAAGCCCAATAAGGCCCATATACTCCCCGGCGAATTCCCGTAACTCTCCGGTACTTTGATAAATACCCGAATCACTCGGAACCTTTCCGATGTCCGAATATAGTCGTACAATATATCGATCTTTACGTCTCGACCATTTTGAGACTCCTCGCCATGTCCCAGATATCATCCGGGACTCCGAACTACCTTCGATACATCAAAACACATAACTCATAATATAAATCGTCACCGAACGTTAAGCGTGCGGACCCTATGGGTTCGAGAACTATGTAGACATGACCGAGACACATCTCTGGTCAATAACCAATATCGGAACCTGGATGCTCATATTGGCTCCCACATATTCTACGAAGATCCTTATCGGTCAAACCGCATAACAACATACGTTGTTCCCTTTGTCATCGGTATGTTACTTGCCCGAGATTCGATCGTCGGTATCTCAATACCTAGCTCAATATCGTTATTGACAAGTCTCTTTACTCGTTCCGTAATGCATCATCCTGCAACTAACTCATTAGTCACATTGCTTGCAAGGCTTATAGTGATGTGCATTATCGAGAGGGCCCAGAGATACCTCTCCGACAATCGAGTGAAAAATCCTAATCTTGAAATACGCCAACTCAACAAGTACCTTCGGAGACACCTGTAGAGCACCTTTATAATCACCTAGTTATGTTGTGACGTTTGGTAGCACACAAAGTGTTCCTCCGGTTAACGGGAGTTGCATAATCTCATAGTCATAGGAAGAGTATAAGTCATGAAGAAAGCAATAGCAACATACTAAACGATCATGTGCTAAGCTAACGGAATGGGTCAAGTCAATCACATAATTCTCCTAATGATGTGATCTCGTTAATCAAATGACAACTCATGTCTATGGCTAGGAAACTTAACCATCTTTGATTCAACGAGCTAGTCAAGTAGAGGCATACTATTGACACTTTGTTTGTCTATGTATTCACACATGTACTAAGTTTCCAGTTAATACAATTCTAGCATGAATAATAATAATTTATCATGAAATAAGGAAATAAATAATAACTTTATTATTGCCTCTAGGGCATATTTCCTTCAAGTACATGGCGTTTGCATTTCATACAATAAAAAGACAACCATAAGGCTCCTGCCGGTTGCCTCATATCTTACAAAACATGATCATATCATACAATAACGTATATCACATCATATCTTGACCATATCACATCACAACATACCCACATGCCCTGCAAAACACAAGTTAGACATCCTCTACTTTGTCGTTGCAAGTTTTTCGTGGCTGCTACGTGTTTATAGCAAGAACCATTCTTACCTACGGCAAAAACCACAATGGTGATTCGTCAAGTTTATTGTTTTAACCTTCTTAAAGGATCGGCCGTAGTCAAATTCGATTAAAGTAAAGTAGGAGAAACAGACACCCGCCAGCCACATTTATGCAAAATTAGTTGCATGTTGGTCAGTGGAATCGGTCTCATGTGCGTGGACATGTAAGGTTGGTCCGGACCGCTTCATCCCACAATACCTTCAAATCAAAATAAGACATTGGTGGTAAGCAGTATGACTCTCGCCGCCCATAACTCTTTGTGTTCTACTCTTGCATATCATCTACTTATAGACCTGGCTCTAATACCACTATTGGGAATCGTTGCATGGAAACAAAAACAATTCTACGCACATGCAATGGTCTAGCCATGGAGATGCATAGCAACGAGGGGGGGGGGAGTGTGTCTACGTACCCTCGTAGATCGTAAGCGGAAGCGATTCACAACGCAGTTGATGTAGTCGAACTTCTTCGTGCTTCAACCGATCAAGTACCGAACACACGCCGCCTCCATGTTCTGCACATGTTCAACTCAGTGACGTCCCTCGCCTTCTTGATCCAGCAAGACGTCGAGGTAGTAGATGAGTTCCGTCAGCACAACGGCATGGTGACGGTGATGGGGAAGTGATCTTCGCAGGGCTTCACCTAAGCACTACGAAAATATGATCGGGGATGTAAACGGTGGAGGGGGCGCCGCACACGGCTAACAATTGATCTGGGGTGTGCTAGGCGCCCCTTCCCACATATATATATAGGTGGGAGAGAGGGAGGAGCAGCCATAGGAGGCGACCAAGTAGGAGGAATCTTACTTGGAGTCCCTCCCAAGCCGCGCACCTAGCCATATATAACCGAGGGTGAAGGAAAGAGGGGGGAGAGGGAAGGAAGGGGGGGTCCTACTCCACACTTTCCTTGCCCTTCCCCTATTTCCTTCTCCTCCTACGCTGGCCTGCTATTGGGGCGCACTAGCCCCTTATGGCTGGTGTGTTCCCTCTCTTGGCCCATAAGGCCCATATTTTTGTCAGGGGTGCCTGAAACTCCTTTCCGATGACCCGATATGTACTCGGTATCCTCCGAAACACTTCCGGTGTCCGAATACCATCGTCCTATATATAAATCTTTACCTCTCGACCATTTCAAGACTCCTCGTCATGTCTGTGATCTCATTCGGGACTCCGAACAACATTCGGTCACCAAATCAAATAACTCAGATAACACTATATTGTCAATGAACATTAAGCGTGTGGACCCTACGGGTTCGAGAACTATGTAGACATGACCGAGACACCTATTCGGTCAATAACCAATAGCGGAACCTGGATGCCCATATTGGCTCCTACATATACTACTAAGATCTTTATTGGTCGAACCGTTATGACAACATATGTTCCCTTTGTCCAGCAGTATGTTACCTGCCCGAGATTCGATCATCGGTATCTTCATACCTAGTTCAATCTCGTTACTGGCAAACTCTTAACTTGTTCCGTAATACATCACCTCATGACCAACTCCTTAGTCATTTGCTTGCAAGCTTATGATGTGTATTACTGAGAGGGCCCAGAGATACCTCTCCGATACTCGGAGTGACAAATCCTAATCTCGATCTATGCCAACTCAACAAACACCTTCGAAGATACCTGTAGAGCATCTTTATGATCACCCAGTTACATTTTGACGTTTTATAGCACACAAGGTATTCCTCCGGTATCCGGGAGTTGCATAATCTCATAGTTGAAGGAATATGTATTTGACATGAAGAAAGCAATAGCAACAAAATTGAACGATCATTATGCTAAGCTAACGGATGGTCTTGTCCATCACACCGTTCTCATAATGATGTGATCCCGTTATCAAATGACAACACATGTTCATGGTTAGGAAACCTTAATCATCTTTGATCAACGATCTAGTCTAGTAGAGGCTTACTAGGGACACGGTATTTGTTTATGTATTCACACATGTACTTAGGTTTCCGATAAATACAATTCTAGCATGAATAATAAACCTTTATCATGAATGAGGAAATATAAAATAAGAACTTTATTATTGCCTCTAGGGCATATTTCCTCCAGGATGAACTAGAGGGGGAGGGGGTGCCTCACACGGCTTGGAATCATGGAATGTGTCGGTGTCAAAACCAGAAGATCTTGGGCAGGGGTGCCCAAGCTGTATGCCTGAGGATCAATGGTAACAATAGACACAGGGATACAATGTTTACCCAGGTTTGGGCCCCTCTTAAAGGAGGTAAAACCCTACTTCCTACTTGATTGTATTCGATGAGTATAGGGGTTACAAGAGTTGATCTACCACGAGATTGTAATGGCTAAACCCTGGATTGTCTATCCTATATATGTTATGATGTCGTCTCCGGTCTAAGCCCTCCGGTTTATATAGACACCGGAGTGGCCTAGGGTTGCACAAAGTCGGTTTACAGGAAAGGAAACAGTATATCCAGACACTTAATCTTGTCGTTCACGCATACAAGAGTCCTATCCGGACGCGGGAGGTGGCCTTCTTCCTTTATCTTGACGGCCCATCAGTCCGGCCCATGTTGAATAGGCCGGACGCCCGAGGACCCCTTAGTCCAGGACTCCCTCAGTAGCCCCTGAACCAGTCTTTAATGACGATGTGTTTGGCACACGAATTGTCTTCGGCATTGCGAGGCGGGTTTTTCTCTGTGAATACCATACATTAGCTTTCCCTTCATGAAAGAACTATATCTGGCTCTGTATAATTATCACAACCCTTAGCCGTGAAGGCAGAATATAAAAAACAGGAATATTGTCTTTACTAACAACTTTTTTCGGCGAAGCGTCAGACTTGAATCTTCAGTATTTTTTACCATTTTCACACACCTTGTTCCGTGTTTTGAGGTCGATCCCCCTTGGCCCGTCTTGTTAAAACAGAGATCATGCCCACTTATTACGGGATTCTCATCAATGTGATTTGGGTAACCCAACCGGCCACGGCGCACGCTCTCATCGGGAATGGACGAGTTTTAAGGCATAAGTGGGGCGGCAGGTTGGCATTTCTACCCACTACAAAAAAAGACACATCCATGACATTTTGGGCCGAACGAATTTTTTTCTGTCATACATATGACACTTCTATGACGATAATTGTGACAAAACCCGGTATCATCATAGATGTGGTGGGCTCCTACTTCTATGACTAAAAATCATGACAGAAAATGGGCTTTTCGTCCTGGGTGGGCCGAAGACGCGGCTGCATGACATTCTTTGGGCCGTCCATGATGGAAAAAACCGTGGTAGAAGCGAGGGCGAGGAAAATTTCAGGGAGTTCCCGGTTACGGTGGGGGGTCGGGGGCCGAGCGATGCGTGTTGCTCTCGTACACGTACGCTTGTGTGTGCAGGCGTTGGCTCTAACTGGACCCGAACGAGGTGTTGGGCTCCAACTGAACCCGAGCGATTGCACTGCAGGCTACGCGTTACTGAACCCGAGTGATTGATCGATGGATGTTAACTGAACCCGATCGAGCGACTCCTTTGCTACTGCTGCTAACTGAAGCCAATGGATGCTGCCTCTCTGGATGAACAGTGAGCGTTGCGGGGGGGGGGGGGTTGGATGAACAGCGAGCGGTGGCGTTGCCTTTGGATGAACAGGAGCCCGTGGTGTGGAGGGCTGTATGAACAGTAGACGGTAGAGGGGTCCCCATGGAGGGGTGGTTGAACAATAGCCGGTGGAGTAGCGCGCGGTGGAGGTTGGATGAACAGGAGCGCGTGGAGGCTGGAGGAGGTCGACGGTAGCCCGTGGATGCTGGAGGAGGTCGACGATGGAGATGAACAGTATCCTGTGGAGTCCCATTTTGCGTTACGCCACACCCCTCCCGATGAACAGGACCCCCGTTTCGGCCGTAGTGCTCCAACACAAGTCCGTTTCGTCCGTTTTGCGGTACGCCACACCCCTCCCGATTAACAGGACCCCTGTTTCGATCGGAGGAGGTCTGTTTCCTCCGTTTTGCGGTACGCCAGACCCCTCCCGATGAACAGGATCCCGTTTCGAACGTGTCCGATCGAACACAAGGCCGTTTCATCCGTTCTGCGGTACGCCAGGCCTCATTTCCATCACCTGTTTCGTCCAAGCCCTCCCAATGAACACGACAACGCATTCCGTTCTGACCCAGCCAGTTGGCTCCCACGCGTTCCGTTGCCTCCCGATGAAGACGATGCATTCCGTTGCCTCCCCATGAACACAACGCATTCCGTTGCCTCCCCATGAACTCGGCGATGACGTTTTTTCTCCGTTCCGAACCAGCCATGTACACGAGCCCTGGCCGTACGTATGCGCGAGTAGGCGTTCGAGACCCCGCCCGTATGTACGTATGTGGCCGTATTTTATTTCTTGCACGCTGGCCGTTGTACGTACGTGTACACGCTACATGCGCGCCTCTACTACGACACGTGCGCGCCTCTACATCCATCAGTATGTACGTACATGTTTGCGACCAGAATGACAATGCTACATACGCTTCGACCAATTGGGTCCTGACTGTCAGGCACTTCCTTGCGTGCGAAGATGTAGCTGGTGGGTCCCAGCAGTCAGGGGGTGAATCATTTTTTTCGGACGCACTTCCTTGCATGCGAAGATGTAGCTGGTGGGTCCCAGCAGTCAGGGGAGAGAATCGTTTTTTTTGCCCGAACGCACTTCCTTGCATGCGAAGGTGTAGCTGGTGGGTCCCAGCTGTCAGGGGGCGAATCGTTTTTTGCCCGGACGCACTTCCTTGTGTGCGAAGGTGTAGCTGGTGGGTCCTAGCAGTCAGGGGGGAACATTTTTTCGCGAAATACGGTGGCTCGTCTGGTGGGTCCCAGCTGTCAGGTGGAGGAATAATTATTTTGTGCGTAATAAGGAGGCACTTCCTTGCGTCTGCCGTGGACCCAGCTGTCAGCCTCTCCACGTACAGTACTCTTCCGATGGAAGTCGGTCGTTGACCACATTGACCACGCCGCGCCGAGAGCACCACGGCAGTGGACGATGGCGAGGAAGGGGACCACACGGAGCTGGGGAAGACGTGGTAGTGGATGCCCATGCGTAGAGGAGTATGAGGGTTCACTCGTTCGGCTGCGATGTGAGGCTGTCGTCGCCGTAGAATAACAGGGGGTGTGGGTGAGTGGAGGGATGGCCTGGCCAGCGGCGGGAGTAGTAGGGGCGGTGAGGCCTCCACAGCATCACAGCCGGCCACGGGAGGCAGGATCAGGTGGCACGATCGGCGCTGCTTTGGGCGGCTGGAGCAAGAAGACCAAAGGTTGAAGAAGCACGATGGCTGTTGGATGGACATCATACGGTCACTGCAGCTAGAATCGTTCATATTAACTGAGTTGACAAAGCCCTCCATCCCCGTCAACTTTGTGGGCCCACAAGTCAGCTTCCCACCAAGGTGCGTCCCAGCTAGCAAGGGGAGTATTCATTTTTTCTGCTTAATAAGGAGGCACTTTCGGTGGGTCCGAGCTGACAGTGGGGGAACGGTTTTTTTCGCAAAATACGGTGGCCCGTACAGTAGGTCCCTGCTGTCAGTTGGAGGAATCATTATTTTCCACGTAATAAGGAGGCACTTAATTGCTGCGGCCGTGGACCCAGCTGTCAGACTCTCCACATACAGTATACTTCCGATGGAAGTCGTTCCTTGACCATGTTGACCATGCCGCATTCCGTTGCATGCATGCGTCCATGGGCGTGGTGCGTCCCCACTGTCAGCCTCTCACGTACAGTCATCTTCCGATGACTCTCAATTGTTGACCATGTTGACCACACCGTGCCGAGCGCACCCACACTGGAATGACCGAAGATGGGGAAGACAGGGTAGTGGAGTCACAGATGGAGAGGACTGGGAAACTTCACTGGTTCGGGTGCGCGGCAGCACAGCCGCGATGCCGCCCACGGGAGACAGGAGCAAGAACAAAGGTTGAAGAAGGAGCACGGTTGTTGGATTAACATCCAATGGTCCAGCTGCTAAAATCATTTGTTGATTAAGTTGACAAAAGCCGTGCGTACACGTCCGCTTAGTGGGCCCACAAGTCAACCACCAAATCTAACTGGTCCCAGCTGTCAATGGGATGAATAATTTTTTTTACAAAACAAGGAGGCACTTCCTTCTGTGCAAAGATACAGCCGGTGGGTCCCAGCTGTCAGGTGGAGGAAACATTTTTTCCAGCTTAATAAGGAGGAACTTTCCTTGCGTGCGACCATGGACCTTGTGGGTCCCAGCCGTCGGGCTCTCCACGTACAGTCCTCTTCCGATGACTCTCGTTTGTTGACCACGCCCCATCGAGCGCAGCGAGGCAGTGGACGACGGCGAGGCCCCGGACGGGAACGACTCGGAGATGGGAAGACGCGACAGTGGAGTCGCAGATTGAGAGGAGGAGAAGGGTTATAACTGGTTCTGTTGTAGCGTGGGGCTGCAGTCTGTGGAGAATAACAGGAGGTATCGAGGGGTGGAGGGATAGCCTGGCCGACGGTGGGGTAGCGCTTCGCAGCGATGCATGCTAAGTAGAGTCGCTAGCCGCCGGAGGCCAGACTAGGCGGTCCTGGTGATGCTGGAGGAAGAAGACGAGAGATTGAAGGTGCATGCCGGCCGTTGGATATAAATCCAATGGTTGTGGATGACACAATCATTTGTTGACCAAGCTGACAACGCCCTGCGTAGGCTTCAACCTATTGGCCCACATGTCAGCCTGCAAAAATGTGGCATATATTTAACCTATGTTTTCTGGAATGTACAGTCCATTTGCTGGGCTGGGTGAACAAATAATTTCGCGTCAATCAGGCCCATTTATATTTTCTAAGAAATCCCAGCCCATTTGCACTTCCTTGAAATACACGTATTAGGTGGGCTTGTTATATATATAATGTTATGTTAGAAGGAGCAATTAATATCAAAGAATAAACCGGAGAGGCACATTATATATAGATATATATACACACATATATATATAATTAACAAATTAGCGAGTTATTTCTCAAAATAAAAATGAGCGTGTTATTATTAAATTGGTCCTTAAAATCTTTGCAAGCTTTTGTACGCAATCACCAGGATTTTCCTTGCCTGTGAGTCAAAAACAACCAGGATTTTCCTTGCCAACTTCTGTTAAACATTTACTTTTATAAGTTAATAACACGTGGGATGTTTTTATAATGTATATATAAGTCTCTATAAAATATACTATAATAGTAATAATATAAATATATATAATGTGGTTAGAAGGGAAAACATAAATTGGACACAACATTATTATTCTTATATATAGATAAATAGAACAGAGACCTGCGTTTTATTAAAAAATACATTAGGTTGCCGATCTTTAATAGAAAAACCCATAGGCCGGTATGGACCTCAAAAAATAAGTTGAAACCATTATCTCCGTATGTCGTGGGCTACGCATGTTAAAATACCAAAACCTAGGCCTAGCTGATACTTGTTTGCCCTCTGAAAAAATGATACCAGATCCCCGTGCGAACTGGATTAAAGAGGGGGCCGGCAGCACAACTGAAGAAGCTCATCAGGAGCAATTTTTTTCTTCGGTGGACGGCTCTCGATACCATTTTTTTACTTGCCTCTCCACCATACAACTTGTATTTTTAGCCTCCCAGCCCGTCGTGGTGGACCAGCAGCCCATTTGCTGGGCGGGCCAACCTACAGAAACCAGCACTCGATTTTTCATCAAGCCCCAAAAACAACGCAGTACTATGTTTGTTTTGAGGCCGAAAACATTACGGCAGGGGTTGAGCGGGGGAGAGGGGAAGACAGAGTAATAAAAAGATTAAAATGAGCTGATGCACCATTGCTAACCTAACAAAGTAGGTGCAATTCTTCTCGGGAAGAAGGTGTGCCTTTGACACCCACACGTCACATACCCCACAGTAGGCATACTAACAAGTTCACACACAAATACAACAGAAAATGTAAACATTCGTATCAAACTCAGGTTCACAGGACACGTTCATATTCATAGCCAACATTCACTATCAACAACTCAAAAGATTCATATATACACAAGCTGAGCATATCTATGCATCCAAATGATTGATAGATCACACGACAATATTCATACATAATTCACAAAAAGATTCAGATATAGACATGTTTAGTATGTTTATGCATCCAAATGATTGAGATCACAGCCAATATGATCCATGGACGAACTTTAATTACCTAGGGTACAGACTGGTAAATGGTGTTCAATCGGAGGTACTTCTTGCTAAAATTAGTTCTTATACGAGTAAACTTTCGAGTACATAAGAGGCAGCACAAACAATCTGAACTTTGCTTGTAGGTTTATCCTCAAATAGTGGACTCGTGCCGAGGGAGGTTTGAGCAACTTGGCCATACTTTCATCCAACTAGTTTACTGGCTCATCTTGGTCATGTATCTCGCCAAAATTCTACATTGCAGACGAGAAAGGAGGTGGTTGAGAAAATGAACCACCCAAATTTTTTGTGCAGTTCAACTGAAATGGAGCATCCTTGGCATGCAGACTGATTAAGTGCCAGATGAATATACGCGTCAACCAACTTGTCTGGAATCTTTAGACTCCATGCCATATAGTTCGCTATCATATGTGCCGATAACCAAAAGGCACAAGTTGGCACCAAAGACTGGACTGCGTTTTTCTGGGCTATGCACCAAGCAATATTTTTGGCATTCACTCTCCTAATACTTGGAGTTTGACAATTGGTTGACGCCGGTTGATACTCGAATGAATATAGGCACTTCTTCTTTTCAACATCGATGCTTCTCTGAGTGAACTTTGGAGTACATAGTAGCAGCATAAGTACCTGTCCATCTGATTATTTGTGCAGTTCTACTAAAATCACCCGATGTAATGATTTGCCTGCGAGTTCAGGCTCCAAATTACTCCTTTATGAAACCGGCAAACAGTAGCACAATACCAAATTACCAATACATATGACAAGCACAATAATCAGGATAAAGACCAGTACCAACCTGTGTGAGGTAGCATATCAATTACTATTTCCTTTGATTGGAAGCCCAGATAAGCGAAGCGACTAACAGCGAAGGAAGAAAGCAAGCCGAGCTTAGCGACTGACAGGAAAGGACGGAAGCTATCGAGGCAATGAAGCACCCAAAGTTTTTGTGCAGTTCCACCAAAATCGAGCATCCCTGTTGGCACATATATTGAGAGAGTGAGATTACTGTAATAGTGGGACTAATTGATGAAACATACACTAACAAATAGAAGCACCATCATTATATTAATGGGTAAAGTTAGCAACATAGTAGTCTTGCTTAAAGAGAGGTATTAGTTTATTTAATCAGTGCCAATTAGCTCAACACTCAAAGCATTGCCATTTATCATAGGTTGCAAAACTTTAACGTGCAAAGATAAAGGAGTTTCTCAGGACAGTAGCACGATACAAATAGATATGACATCAAACTAATATGGATGAAGGCCTTAGGCCCATACCAACCTGAGAAAAAAGCTTATTCATGTAGAGAGATGATAAAGCACTCACTGGAATCACACAATAGTATATATTTTTGTGCACTTCAAATGTATGGTTGAAATCACTCTTGTTTACCAGTGTTGAGATTACATCGAAAGATTATCAAGAACTTCCAGCAGAGTTAAAGCACTGGCTGGGATACAGTTCATTGTATTGTCTTGTGTAGTTCCACTAAAATGTATGATTGGCACAACATGATCCCTGTTTGCACAAGTAGGAACAAAGTGAAACCTTCATTAGCTTATTGAGAAAGGATAGGAAGACATTAGCATATTACTCAAACAGTAGCATCAAATTCATGATGGACAATACGCAAAACATTGCCTCATTGAACCAATGGCAATAAATTGACATGCAAAACAATAGCACTATTATGTCATGACACTAATAATATTCCCTCCCTGCTCCACCACATGATTCACCTCCATAGGCAAACATACACACGTACATGATTCAGCATGGGGTCCTACTAAAGATTTGTTTAACTCCAACAGGAAAATTAGGTAGTAATAAATTAGTGGTACTTAAGTACTCCTAATTAATTAAGTGAGACAGCAGAAGTGGAAGGGCTCCCTGGAGGATTGTATCACATGTAAGGTAGTCGTTGCCGGAGCCCTTGAATGGCCTCGAGTGAGGCCTCTGGCTTCAGCAAGATCGCCTTGGCACTGTTTATTCTTCTTCTTCTTCCTCTTCATGCTCTGTTTCTCTTTCTCCTCACCAGTTAGTGAAACCAAGTACATGATTGGCCTTCTAATTCAGAATTGGTTTTGTCAGTGAGGGAGTACAAGTGTACTAGAAAAAAATAGCATTATTTCCTCATGGCAGTCGGAAAATAGAGATGAACAGTGCATTAAATATCATTCTTACCTAAAGGAAGGTTATGGCGCCAATATGGATGATGAGGATTGGAACACAGATCTCCCTTTGTGTAGTTCCACCGAAATGAACCAACTATTCCATTCTGACATTCCAGTTAAATAGCACAAAAGTCACTTCTTTTAAGAAGAGTTTTGTGCAGTGCACCAAAAGGTCACAACAACAACCAGGTGAATTGGATATCCCTGTTTGCACAAAAAGGTACAGAGGAAACGGTCAGAGTCTCAAACAATTACAGGCAAAAACATTTGGCTAAACTTGGCATGGCTTATAACAGTGGCATGGCTTCATTTTTACCAGGGACATTAGATTAAGAACAGCTAAATATTTGGTATAAGAGCATGGTACACTGGGTGCATCAGCAGTCCAGCACCATGTACGTAAACAGGGGCATAAAGTGGTGATTCATAGTTTGTTGCCCCGAGAAACAAACATCCAAGAAACATATCTGGGTTAGCCCCATTTTTGTTCACTCTAGCCACCTACTCCTATGTGTGGATAGCAAATCTAGTCCTGGTCATACCACTGTGTACAACGTTACCCCTACATTTCCCTTTTCGACCAAGAGACCGGTTGGATGACCAGTATGTACTACTTTCACCCCCTTTCCTTCCTGTTTGTACCAAGTCCAATGTACATACTAAATTCCCCCACCCCCACTTTATTTCTTGTTTGAACCAATTACTCCCTCCATCCGGAATTACTTGTCATCAAAATGGATGTGCCTAGAACTAAAATACATCCAGATACATCCATTTCAATGACAAGTATTTTCGCACGGAGGGAGTACAAGATTCGACTCCATGAAGTAGCTCTACCTCTAACAATATAAGAAAAAAAATAGGTGACGTTGGACCATCCGATCGAGAGGTGCTGAGAGGTAGAAAATGATGCACATGCAGCAACGTAGCAAGCTGGGGAAGTAGAGCTAAGGCGGTTTCGAATGAAGATATACCTGAAGGTCGTCGAGATGTGGATAGGTGGGCGGCGGGAGGCCGGATCCACCCACAAGCAACGATGAAGGGATCGGAGGACCTCCCGCGCCGGCGCTCGGCCAGAGATAACGGTGCGGCCGGCAGTGGGTCTCCTCCCCCGCTGTCGACGACGGCCTAAATGCTGCCCCTCCTCCCCTTCACCGGTGGAGGGGGATACGTCCGGATCTGTAACCAGCGGTGAGGATAGAAAGCCAGTATATTTTGAAGGGAGAAAGACAATGTTACTACCCCTATCTTGTTTAGATCTGGAGAGGATGAGAGTGTGTGAATAGAGCAACCCTAGCAAGCAAGCGTGGAGGCTCCAGCCTACATATACGTAGTGGGGTAGTTTTCCTTTTTCACTCCATCAAAACAATCGTTTAAAATTGTGTACTACTACATGCGAGGTCGTGGGTTTTTTCTAGTTGTTGATTGTTTTTTGAGATAGCTACCCGCTTGTTCCAAGTGGTGTTACGGTGTGCCAGGTCACACTTTGTATCGTTCAAGTCTGGTACTACAAGTCCCTCCATTAAATGAACAACCACCCCCTCGTAAAAATTGTGAACAAGCCCACGGCTAAAATTATCGGAAACGTGGGTTGCCCCAACATGCATTATTATTTATATTTTCTACTCCCTCCGTTCCTAAATATAAGTCTTTTTTATTAGCCACACCTAAGACAAGAATTATTTTATTAGCAGTGAACCCCACATGTCATAGACATAAAAATTGTGGCAAGATTCCCTTAGGCAAGCCAAAGTGTGTCTAACAATTTGAGCAACTCAGGTTAGGAAAGTGTGGCAAGTGTGGGAAAAATAATGTGGCAACATAAGACAAACATAGTCACAATCCAAACAGCCCCGTAATTTTTTGTGACATGCATGAAAATTTGGTTAGTTAAATTTATAGTCAAAATTTGGCAAGGTGCATCAAATCAACACATGCAAGTATCAAAAGGAAAGTAACGACATGCATGCATGCGTTGTACTCCCTCCGTTTCCAAATATAAGTCTTTTTAGAGATTGCAACAAGTGACTACAAACGAAGCAGAATATGTCTACATACGAAGTAGTCCATTTGAAATGTGTAAAAAGACTTATATCGAGTGCAGTGCTTTGATGTGTCATGTCAACTCGTACAAGACTGAGAAATTTGATTACTACAACGCCCTCTCCCTCGCGGACTGAGCTCCGGTGCCTTAACTGCACCTGCCTTTGGCTGCATGACAGGAGGGCCAACCACCTGTTGGGCCCACCTGTCATAGACGCAAAGGCAGGAGCAGTAAGTAGAAGCTTTCGCTACACGCTATCCCTCCCGCACGAGGTGGACGGACATGCAGCAGTAGATTCGATACTGTAGAACTAGGAGTAACATCATTGTTCGTCTTCTAGAAGAGGCGAAGAGCCAAGCGCAACCCGAACGTGGCAGTTGCGAACGCTCGCATGGTGCGGTGCCTTGGAGCATGCCTATACTAGCCATGCTCTTGCATGAGACAAATAAAACTCCTAGATGGAGGGAGTATTGTTTAACAATTAAACTCCATCATCCATTGGTTGATACTCATTCTGCATAGGTCCACGCGCTTAGCACCGTTTCCTCCTGGGGTCACCAATGTTTATTTGCTAATTAATAGCATTGCATGCAATGAACTAGCCATTGCAAGTCATTAAAAGCATGCACACCTCTCATCTATTATTCGTTGATATGTCAAGAAACAAGAAACAAGGTAGAAGTTAATGCACCGCGCCTAAGTGTTTTGGGACTATTTGGTTTTCGTAAGATGACTTACACACCTAGACGGAGGGAGTAGTATAGCCCTGTAAACCGGAAAGGAGTATTTGCCTTTCTAGAGATTTCAACAAGTGACTAGACTACACCGCGTGCAGTACTCCCTCCCTTCAGGTTTGTAGGGCTAAAATCTCAAATCTCATGAACCAAGGCATTTTGTGATTGGAGGAATGTATCTCGTACTTTACAAAACTACCCTAATTAAACTCATGCATTAATTACATAGTTCTCTCGTTTTCCTCTCCGCCTTGGCCGCGGTGCACAATATTGAGCACTCCTATATGACTAGCCGCTCGATCTACATGCGGGACATTTCAAAGCATCCGGGCCCGCATGCCATCCACCAAATCACAGCGAGGTGCTACAGTCGAGACTCACCTATCACCCCGGTGTGACCGTCATGACCCGTCATATCACAAAACCCACACCTTTACCAGTAGTGGTAAGGTGGCCTCGAAGTTGGACTGGACGAAGCAACCATCATTTCACTAGAACGCTCGTTTAAGCCCTTTCTTCCCTTTCTTGAAGGAAACCTCACTCCAGGCTACTCACTTCTGCCATTTTTCTTCTGTACCGACGAAGGAAAGGTGGGTGAATCAGTTATGTTGCTATATTTTCATTCCAAGAATCTTTTTTTTGCGAAGCACCAACCGATTTCACATCCTATTCTTTTCCCATTTTCATTGCGATTGTGGTTTCCTTTCGATTGCTTTTTGTTTGTCAGTTCATTGATGGATCCTGGACCACTAGAGACAGCAATCTCCAGGAAACGAGCACCGACCAACGAGTTGACCCTGTTGGCGGTCCAACCCATGGAGACGAAGAACTCCAAGAAACAAGCACTGGCCAAAGAGTTGACGATGTTGGCGGACGAACTCCTCAAAGAAAGTTGGAAGAACAGCAAGGGCCCCGCCGTGCCTACCCCAGGAACTCTGATAGCCACCTATGCGAGGCTCAAGGCCGAGTTTGAGGAGATAGTCGCCGTTGAGAAGCAGTATTCCCCTGGCAAGGTGATGGCCCCCATCGAGGACGAGGAGATGGCCCCTGAAGGGATGAGATCCCCCGGTGAGCTGCACAAGGTAAAAAATAATGGCTTATTACCATAGTTGTGGTTTTTGATTATTTGCAATGTGCCTGCTAATATGTTAGGGTTGTGCAGGTGCCGGTGGACGTCCTTGATGATTCCGATGTCCCGGCCCATCCTGTTGGCATCGCCCCAGAGATCGATTCCAATGCCGCTGTCCATCCTGTGGACATCGCCCCAGAGATCGATTCCGATGTCGCGGTCAGTCCTTTGGACATCGCCCCAGAAATCGATTCCCATGCCGCTGTCCGTGTTGTGGTCATTGCGCGAGAGATTGATGACAAGAAATAGTTGGTCGCACTAATCCTTCAGGGTAGATTGCATTGCCCTGTGTTTAATTACCAGAACGATGTGTGTTATCAAACCATCTTAGGGCTAGTGCACTGTCTTGTGTGGGTGGTACTTGCTACTTTTGTTTGTTAGTGAATCATGCGATGAATCATGTGAACCCTCTCCGAGTTTTTGATGTATCCTCACCAGCTTTTGATGTAATATATGGCATGCTTAGATGTAAGTTTGAACTGTTTATCATATCAGCAGAGCTTGTTTGATGATTCTTGGTGTTAGTTGGCTAGCTACTGTGCGAGCTATAGTACTTGCAAAACACTCACCGAAGAGAAACGTTGGGGCTGATGAGCTCGTGGTACGCTTATACTTATCCCTCGTTGATCGACCAATAGCCCTAGCTCCTAAAATTGTAGGCTTAGCGATCGATCAGACAATAGTTGACACGGATACATTCAGGCCTCATTTGGTTCATAGGGTAGGAAAATCGTAGCAAAAGTACATTTTAACATGCAACACAAAATCATAGTAGTGCAGAGACGTACTCCCTCCGTTCCAAAATAGATGACCTAGGCGGGCTAGTTTGGCCTAGTGGGTTTTAGTGATATGACGTGGTACAGTGCCATCCAGTCTTCGCGTGTGGTAGCAGTATTGCGGGTACAGTAAGTTTTCTTGAAGAAGTGGAATTCAATGAAGTCATGATGGTTCCTTCGTCCGAACAACTTACAGTGGGAAAGGTTGGGCCTATGATACGACCGGGGTAGACCAGGATAATTTTGTGCATGGCAGGTGGACCAGGATGGTCGATGTCCCACATGTCGGCGAATGAAAGTATTCTTTCCGATATAGAGGACGAGCAACGAGTATTCATTGTTTATTTTTGATGAAAACTATTGTCTCCACTGTTACGACGGAGGAGTGTCAAACACGGCAGCCCAGTGAACTTGGCATGTGCACCACTCCCTCCTTCCTCATGTAATGTCCAGGTTATAACTTTTTCTCACTTTCTCTCTATCTATTTCCTCTCAAATGTTTTTTACCTTTCTTTTTTTAGACACAATTGTTTTTTATGCCTTTTTTTTAGAATTATTTTTTTATACCTAGGAGCACGTGTAGAGACGGGCTCTTGCAGAGTCCACTCCTTGACTTTGTCAATGCCTATCTCTCCTCCACATAAGGAGTACTACTTGCTATGCATGCATGCGGTGGGCAGCTGGCGTCTTGAGGGGCCAGGGCGGTGAGAGCGGGCTCCAGAAGCGGTCCGGACTCCAGCATGGCCCACCTCACATTATCACCATATATTTCTTGGAGTCCGTGCGCGGCGGGTGGGCGATCTCTTCTCCCTACCCCGTTTCTCTCTTCTTAGCCGACGCCCATCGAGTGATTAGATTTCGGCTATCGATGGTTTATTCAATTACGGTCCCACATGTTAGTGAAATTGCAAGACAATGCATGTCCCCTCTGGTGAGAAGCGTGCGAGCCGGACTGTCAGGGGTGCAATGCGTACGAGTCGTAAGTGTGCCGCCTTTTCCTTTAGAACTTGCGAAGCGTAACATTTTTGCGCGATCGATCGATAGAAATCCAGAACAAAATGACGAGGGTGGTGCTTTCCTGCTCGTTAGGCGGGCTAGTTCGAGTGATATGACGTGCTACAGTGTCGTCCACTTGCTCCATTTTTATGTAAGCAAGAGTTTACACTCTTACGCGGGAGGAGTGCGAAACACCGCGGATCTGATTTTGATCGAGGGGTAACTGTTCCCTGCCAAATAATGGAGGACTGTTAGTGATTATAGCATGATAGTTAGGGCATCTCCAGCACTGGCCCACAAATTTACACTGGCATCTGTCTGAGGACACTGATGGATGCCATCCGATGCTGCCCGCATACCTTTCGACAACTATATGAACTAACCGGACGAAATTCATGCAAACAAAGCATATTTCCAATTAACCGGATGAAATTCATTACATTTCAAAAACTTTTCCTACAAACTGGACGTAATTCATTACATATTTAGCACAAACCGTACTAAAACCTATTGTAAACCTAATCTAAATGATCGCCAGCGCCCGACCACCATGTCCGGCCATGAACCCGAGAAAGCTGGCCATTGTCTTTGCCTCCTCCTCATCCGCCTCGATAACCTCCTCCTCCGGAGCACAAGGTTCTGAAGATTTCCGCCTCCACATCACCGTCAAGCGGCTAATCGGCCGCCGATGTTTACCCCACCAAGCTTGGCATCGACTGAGTGGAGTAAGCGGTGGCCTTCCTGGGACCAGAGCGGCGGCGACCTACCGTGTACTACTCTTCCTCGCTGCCGGCTGCGCCCGCGCACGCGCGCCGGCTTTGTGGTCGTGGCGGCGGAGGGCGGCCGGGGGGAGGGGGGTGCCGGCGATCTCCTTCGTTTGCTCCTACGACAGTATGTCGAAGAGAGCTTTGGAGCGCGCCTGGAGCTGAGCCGCCGATGTCCCTCGTCTGCTCCTGCGATAGTACGTCCAAGAGAGCTTCGGAGCGCCAGGAGGCCATGGTTGGAGTGGTGCCGACAGAAGGAAGGGACCGGAGGAGAATAAGTGTGGGTCTTTGGCTATGGCTGGGAGTTGGGGCTCAAGTTAATATAGCGGGCGAATGGCAATGAGCCGCGGCCGATGGATGGACAACTGGCACCAGAGTAGGTTCGTCGGGCGTGAATGCGGACGCTGCTTCAGTGACTTAACTGCAGATGCGTTGGGTTAATGACATGTGGGCCCAACGGGCATCTGGCCCACATGTCAGTGACACACCAATTACACCTGTCGTTAAGTCCGGTGAATGCCGCATTGACATTCTGGAGAGATGGTGACCGTTTCAGGCGGGAAGCGCGTGTTAGCGATGGAAGGGGTTTCGGTGTGCAGTGGCACTAAGATCGGTCGCTCACAGTAGTACATACTCCGTACCATACTACCATAGTACCCTCTCTAGCTAGACTGTTTTATAGATTGTCGTTCTGATGGACGATATACATGAGCAAGGCACTCCGAGTATGACCGTTGGTGTTGAGCCAGGTGAATACATGCTCGGCGTTCGCGTAGGCCTCCATCAAACATCTAAACAGTAATGTCAGGCACCGCCGGGGCGCGCAGGTGATGGGCTCGTCGTTTACGTTGCGCCATGAGCAGGACTTTGATTTAGAGGACGACGTGCATGCATTAGCATGCTTTGACAGCGTGAGCATGAGTGTCTGACGCGAAGTATTTCATTTTCATTTGGCTGACGAGGGTGCATTGCAGCGACGAGTCCGTGGTTTGATTCCCCACATACGCATAATTTTGGTTTTTACAGTATTTCTTTCTCCATTGACAGGTAGGCCCACGTAGATAGATAAAGAACACGAGCTGATGAGGTGCATGTGCACTGTTTGACTGGTCAACCAGACAAATACGGAGCTATACGCTGAGCCAGTGATCGTATAATCACCATATCTCGTATACAATGATCAAAGTGAGCTATCAAGACAAGTTCGATGACTGCCAATGCATTTTACTCGGTAATAAATGACCAGGATTGAAGGGGAATCCAAATTTCCTTCATCTTCTATCCTTGAGATCTTGACAAACCAATGCACTATACGGTTGTCCAGCCACTCCACCCCAGAGCTCTCACCAAGCGTCGTTCATGCCACCGCGCCGCACACTAAACAGTAAGGCAGTGATGGCATCCCGCCGCGCCGAGTTCCTCGCCACCCATGACCGCACACAAAATGGTAGGGAAGCGATGGCATCCCACCGTGCCGAGTTCATCGCCGCTCGCGACCTCACAACTATGTGGGAGGAATTTGAAGATGCCAAGGCCGAATGGGCGGTAGAGCAAGAGGCAGCCAAAGCCGCATAGAGGGAGCGGAAAAGTCAGAAAGCACTCAAGAAAAGAGAGGCCCGCCACCGCAAGAAAGAAAAGGATGCACGTGCTGCTGTGGAGAGGTCGGCGGAGATCCAAGCACAGTGGGGTGTTGCCGACAAAGCCATGAAGGAGAATGACGACGTTTGGCCAGCATGTGAGAAGTAGTAGTACTAGTAGTTAGTGTGTGTGTCTGTGTCTGAGTACAAGCATGTACCAGTACTACTAGTTACTACTGTAGTTTTTAGAGCAAATTACCAGTACATTAGCCTGGCCTAAATGGAAAAATTCCTATCCTATGCATCAAATGGCATCTCTTTATCTATAGGAATTGAGATGCATGTCATCTCACTTCCTATGATTTTCATATTCCTAGAAAATTCCTATCCTATGAACGAAAGGAGGCCTCTGTTGGAGTAACTACTGTAGCTAGCAGTACTGCTGGTACAGTAGTTTTCTTCAAGAAGCGGAATTCAATGAAGTCATGATGGTTCCTTCATCCGAGCAACTTCAAAGTGGGAAGTGGGCCTGTGATTTGACGACTCATTAGTCATTGTTACTGCGGCGCGATGACCTGGGTGACTCTCCCTTGGAGTTCTGCGTGCATGGCAAGTGGACAAGGATGGTCGACGTCCCACATGTTGGCGAAGGAAAGTATTCTTTACGATATCGAGGAGCAAGGAAACCGCGTGGTATAGCATCACTGCTGATTGGTTCTCAAAAAATAGTATCACTGCTGATTTATAATTATTTTTTATTTCTGATGAATGCTAGCGTTTCAACTCTTACGACGAAGGGTGCCAAACACGGCACATGCTGGATGTCCCACACGTCAGCGAAAGGAGTGGGACATGAACAACGTGGTAGAGCCCTGCATAAAAAAACAGCGTGGTAGAGCGTCTCCACTTCTTCCACTTCTGGGTCGGAAACCACACGTAGTAGTACTTAGTGGTATGAATGATACAAAGTGCGACCTGGAGAGAAAGACACGTCTAGTTGGAAGGTCTCGGGGCATACACGTAAACAAATATAAAAGTTAATATGTGCCTCCAACTAATATAGTAGTAGTAGAGTACTTAGGCGCGTACTCCATAACATCACCGTGCATTGCACGTACAACATTTAGTGGTAGTATGTAGTAAGAGAGAAATGCCGCCCAAGAGTTCCCTTCTCGACCTACTTTTGGGTGTTTGGTAGAGTGTATGGAGGGTGCATGAGTCCACACTAGTTTAGCACAAATACACTAGAAGCATGCATGAAGTGGGGTGTTGAGTTGAGCATGCATGAAGAGGGAACAACAATGCTGAGACGAGAACGCAACCAAACACACCCTATATGCCACGCATGTTCATACCATTTGTGCCTTTCTACTTCACTTACTGTGCTACATTACTCAGGTTCGTACGTCCACTCCTGGGTACATGTCCATCTCGTAGTTCCAGTCCCACGTGCGCTTCATATAGATGGAACAATCCTTGCATAACACGTGCACCTTGATGCTAGATGTCTCGCGTGTTGGCAAAAGGATGAACAAAGCTCACGTAAAAAAATAGAGTGGAAGAACATAGATTCCCAACGACCGAGAAGGAGCAAGGAACCTCGTGGTGGAGCGTCTGCACTCATAATATTTAATATTATTTAGCGATATAAAATCGACCAATCATCTCCACAGTGGACTGGAAGAGTACGAAACACGACAGCCCTGTGTAGTTACATCATACTAGTACATGGCTAACCCATGCTATCACCATATTTCTTGGCTTCCGTGCGACACCTATCTCTAGTAATCTAGTAGCCTGTATCGCTTCTCCCTCCTCGTCTCTATCATGCTGGCATTTTTGCCGTCTATCTAGGTCGGTTAACTCATCACATGTTAGCGACATGCCAAGAGCATTCTAAAAAAATCCTTTCACGTTCCGTTTTCAAAAAGAAAAAAAAATCCTTTCATGTACGAATTTGACTGTATGCTTTGAGCAACTTGCTTGTCCTATACTGCTCCTGTTTGATACTCTAACGTAGCTAGAGGTTAGACTAACTCATGACTAACCCTGAACTAACTATAGCCAAAGAGGTGTTTGGGTGACAGGGTTAGATTGACAATAAGTGCACTTGATGGAGAGAGAAAAGTGACTTTTTAGTGGTCCCAATGAGAACTATCTCCAGTTAGCACCTCTTGGGTGGGATAGTTTTTTTTTGATGGGTTCAGTGCAACTTGCTCCAATTTAAACCCTCATGCTTGGATACTTTAGGGCTATTTGAGCCCCAACTATCTCAAACTAACTCTAACCCATGGATCCAAACATGGCCTATGGCCAGTCTCGACGCAAAGCAGTCGCGTGCACCGGGAAGCGGTGCTCTCTCGGTCGTCGCGCCACTTCAAAGCCGGCGCCAGTGAGAGCTAGCCTCCACTCTGGCTGGGCATTAATGCGGCACTGACACTCCAGGGCGACGCTGACCGTTTCACGCGGGAAGCGCGCGCTGGCAAGGGAGTATAGGTTTTGAACCGTTTTAGGTGTAGTACTACCTCCGTCTCGGTGAATAAGTCATTCGCGTAGTTTTAGGTCAATGATTTAACTATCTAAATATGTATTATACGTGACAAAAAATATATATTTAGAAACTACATCTATGTAGAAATCTAGTGATATACTTTTCATGACATATAACATGTATTTAATTCCTCAAATCGATGACCTAGAACTACGCGAATGACTTATTTACCTAGACGGAGGTAGTACTGGTAGTTTGCAAAACTACTCAATTATTGCACTCAGTTTCCTAAGAAATTTTGGTAAAAAATGTTACTCCATAGCCCGCTTCCCTTCTCCTTCCTCTTCCACCGCCCGCGCACATCCGCGGGAAGCGACCAGTCAACCCTTTTATAGGAGTGCTAGCACAAAAAGATGCATGCATGAGCACTAAAATTTCCATATTAAAGCGCCGCTCCAGCGTGAGTATGGCGTATATTGTTACCTTCGGCCGGGCCATGGCTACCGGGCGACGGTGACCAGAGAAGAGGCGGCGGGAGGGGAATGAATGCAGCTACTGTTTGGGTTCGCCTTCCGGCTTAAATAAATGCGCAACATCACGTGTACCCGCGGGTGCACAAATTGTAACATACGTGTCTGCTTAAGTGGGCGTCACGTAACTGGTGTGTGTGTGAGAGAGATTCTGAGAGACATAGTGTGTGCGATTCTACTCTTCGGACATGTAATCAACCTTTTGCATCAGGATATAAGTATAATGGTATTTACTTTAGCTAGTGATTTACTTGGCCATGTTAATGTGGTTGTGTCAAAAAAATGTCACTTCCTGCTCGTGATTTGCGTTATATAATTACAAGCAAGATTCCCGTGCATTGCACGGAACATCAATATGCATTTTTTTACAAAACACCTATTGTGATTGACCCATGCAGGAGTAATCCCATGTGTAAAAACTAATGATATCTCGAGAATTTTATCAGAAAACTGGTATCTCGAGAATGTCATCGAAAAAATGAAAGATGAGAGATAAGGCGAGGAGGAGTGGAGCATGGTGGTGACTGGTGGTCGGAATGGGCGGAGGCATGGGGATGGACGGCGCCGGCAGGCGGCAGCGGCCACCATGCATGCTAGATTGTTCCAGAGACTTATTCCCTTTTTAATTGCTGAGAAATGAGGTTGTGGGAGATAATGATGTGGAGAGAGGTGCGGGTATCTTTTGTAAAATTATCATAGTTTGCTTTCCATCCGTCAGATATAGATCATACGGTATGTATTACAAGATGGCAGGCACACCATCATCGCCAACTCGTTTTTTTATAAGGGTACAGATGATAAGTTTGCTGACTACTAAAGTAAAGTGGAATTTGTCCATGTTATGCAAGTAAATAAAGGTGATTGTTTATCATACGGGTAAGGTTGGATGAAGGGTGGTAGGAACAAATTCTCCGCCTAGAGCATGTGTGTGTGGGATGGAGTCTTAGTGTGTGTGTGGCGTGTGTGTGTGTGTGAGAGAGAGAGAGAGAGAGATGGAGTCATAGTTTGTGTGTGTGTGTGTGTGAGAGAGAGAGAGAGATGGAGTCTTAGTGTGTGTGTGTGGGGGGGGGTGTGCGTGCGTGCGTGTGTGTGTTTGTTTGTGTATGTGTGTGTGTGTGTGAGAGAGAGAGAGATGGAGTCTTAGTGTGTGTGTGAGGGGGTGCGTGCGTGCGCGCGCGTGTGTGTGTGTGCGTGCGTGTGTGTGTCGTGGGGTCCTCTGTGGCGGATGTAATTTAAGTGTGCATGGCTTCATCATAGAGAGGTGATGTGTATGGTAGAGGCCACCAACGATGGGGTGCAAGAGAGAAAATGCCCGTAGAGAGGGAAGAGAAGGTGTGTGTGCGTGAGAGGAGTTGACATTGAGAGAACGTGTTTGTTCGAGAGACACCGAGGAAGACTACTATATATCGATGGTGCATGTAGGTGGGAATTAAACAAAGTGATGGTCTTATTGGTTTCGGGGATATATGGGAAGAGTGAGTGGCGGGGTGGGGGGGAGCTAGAAGGAGATTGTTAAGTGTGAGTGTGTGTTTTACCCATCCAGGCGGAAGTTATGTGCACAAA
Source organism: Triticum aestivum (assembly GCF_018294505.1). NCBI lineage: Eukaryota > Viridiplantae > Streptophyta > Magnoliopsida > Poales > Poaceae > Triticum > Triticum aestivum. The sequence goes on from NC_057801.1 coordinate 416,690,862, forward strand.
AGAGGAGAACGATTCGATGTGGCGTTAGGATTGAGGGTAATTAACTATGTATGGAGACATAGAGACCTTGAACGTGCATGTGTGAGAGGTATACATGTATACGTGGGATGTGTGTGTGTGCGCGCGCGCGCATGATCGAGATAAAAGAAAGAAGACATAAGTCATAAGATCAACGACATGGGAGAGACGGATCGGTATGACAATATGCATGCATGTGAGAATGCAGGGAAGAAGGCCCGACAATTGAGAATGTGTTTTTGTCTTTAAGAGATAGTGGCGTGGGCTGGAGCATGCATCTATGGCGAGCACAGGGAGTGAGGCACAACGATTATGCAAAAGAGATCAACCTATAAATGCATATGTATGGAGAGACATATATAGTGTGGGTGATAGGAAGCAAGACTCCGTGCGAGAAAGAAATGTTGACAGAGAAACTACAGATAGATACATAGATGGAGATGCTAGCTAGAGGGACATCCGCTAGTTTGGGTGTTGGAGATGACCGCCGGGTGGTTCAGAGGGTGAAGTTATATATGTGTGTGAGAGGGCACTTGACTGCATGTAGAGAGAAACATATGTAGTGTGCGTGATAGGAATCAAGAGTGAGGGCGAGAAAGAAGGTTGATGGAGAAATAGATAAATAGAAAGATAAAGATGCTAGCTAGTGTGCGTTAGAGATAGGAGTCGAGTGGATCAGAAGGCTGAGTTATGTGTGTGGGTGTGAGAGAGATAGAGAGAGGGTGCATGTGAGTCACATACAAACAAATATCAGAGAGAAATGAGATCCCGAGAGACGGAGTTTTGTGTCTGCGAGAGAGAAAGATATTTCACAACGAGAGTGATAGCTAGAGAGACATATGAGGGAACGCAAGATATCTGTAGGGAGAGAGAGTGTGTGTGAGCGACATACAAGAGAACAATGGAGACATATGAGACCCTGGGAGACAGAGTTTGTGTTTGTGTGTGAGAAAGAGATATTTAAGAGGAAGAGTCGTAGGTTCTCATATCTAAGGAGCGAAAGACATCTCCGTATGAGGGGTGTGCGAGTGGCACACATGTGAATAGTAGAGAGAAATGAGACCCCGGGAGACAAAGTTTTGTGTTTGTGTGAGAGAAAGAGATTCCACATGGAGAATCATAGTTAGAGACACATAGCAGGGAGCGAGATATAGTTAGAGAGAGATAGAGTGATGAAGGTCGAGGGAGAGAGTACCGTCAGTGTGTTATGAAGATAAAAGATCATTGTCGACATACAGGTAGCACGAGAGATACCTGAGAGACGATGAACGCGTATAGGTCCAGAGAGATAGTCCTATATAAGCATGAGTGATAGCTATATGAGACGAATATCTGGACTAAAGGGGATTCAAATATTTAAACTGGAGATCAAGACATCGGTAATATCATAACGCAAATTGGTGTATCAAACATGCATATTCATTTGAATTTGGGCACACGTGTAATGTTATATAGTTTATCAATATTGGTGATCCATATATTCTTTAATTACAAATAATGCATGGTTTATATGCAATTAATGTCTAAACGGGATTACACTATATGTTGCGTGTGTGAAACACATTATACATGTTTGAGAAGTAAAAAAACCGCATGAAACACACATTAATTGGAGACAGTTAGGGAGGAATGCATACATTGGATTTCAACATAAAGTGGTTTCAAATATTTGAAAATCCAAATTGATGGATACAACCTTATGAATCTGAGATCATGCCATTTGTAAACCATATTTATGTATAAATGGTGTTGTGCTTTTGAAAGTATATATAAAAAATGATGTATATAGAATGTAATTCCAATTGAAAATGGATCCCACCCGAATAAAATTAGAATAAAAACGGCATTCGAATTGAGTTGGCATGGTAAACATGCACTCTGCAGAATTTGAACGAAGCGGGGAAAGTCGCAGTAACTGTCCGAAACCAAAATCTGCGAGATGGAAATTACTACTGCCTATCCCTGCCATGCAAAGCCTATCTGCTGGATTTCTATAGGTTTCGATAGGGGTAGGTTTGTAATTTCACCCAAACGTGACGTAACCGCCTCTCACCCGGATTCATACACGGTGGGCGCCAAAACACAGTGTGTCCTCGGCCGAAATCGACTCCCTCCCCGATTCATATTCATACACGATGGGCGCCAAAAACAAACTCTCGCCGGCAAATATTTGGTGTATGCAAGATTACCGTCCTATCCCCAACCGACTAATATTGTTGTGATGTAGTAGAAATTTGAAACAGGGGCTAAGTTTGTAAATTTCCTTGCATTTGAGACAAGCGCGCCCTGAATACATGGTTCCCCCCTTCCTCTCTACCTCCCTTTTCCCCATTCGTACTCCGTGGGCGCCAAAACACCCTCTCCACCCCACCCTCCTCCGTCCGCCACCCCATCCACCGCCGTCCTCCTCCACCATGCCAGAGCTGATACCCCGACGCCGCTGTCCATTACAAGAGATCGACCTCTCTCATCCACGGCTTCGGACCGGGATCCTTGCATCCCGTCCTCTCGCTTCATCCCCGTCGTCGTCCACCTTGCCGGCGCCGCTCCTACGACTGTCTTGTCCACCGCGCCCCGCCGCCATCATCTACCCTCCTAGATCTGCTTCCACGCCGCCGATAGCCATCGCTACCGCAGCACCGTCAAATTCTCAGTAGATGCGTACACGGCGCCGCACCGGAGGCGGCACTCTTTCGTATCTGCTCAACTTATTTATCGCAGCAAGAAAATAGATCGCCACTGCTTTACTCTGATTTCTTGTCTTGGTTGCAAAGTTGCCTTTGTCCTGTTTGCACCTTCAGATCCGCCATGGCACGCTCAACACTAAACTCCCAATGCTTATGGTTTTCCCCTTTTATATTCCACACTAGTTAAATCACAGTAGACTAAATTTCAAAATTGGGCCAGTCGATTTTTGAGAGCTCGCCGGAGTTCGCCGGTGTGAACGAAGGGGCTCGGGTGGTTGTGGGGCCTCGCCGAATGAAGAAAACTCGACGCGGGTGGGGGTTGGGGCGGGGGTGGGGGTGGGGGTGGCGGAGAAACACAGGCGGTGGGGGCCGGTGGTCCGGCCGGCGGCCCATGCAGTGTTCTGTATGGGAAGAATCAGAGACAAGGAAAAAGAAGGGTTAGGAGACGTAGGATCTTCATCCAACCGCCTGAAATGGTCGAGAGATAGCTGGGAGTTGCATTCTTAATGCGCTCTGGTTCATCATGTGTGGGCACTGCGCAACCAACATTTTATTATCCAAAATCTGCTTGCTCTTCTTTACCATGTTCCTCTTCCGTTCTTCTTTAATATGTACTCTCTCCGTACCTAAATACAAGTATTTGTATAGATTCCACCATGGACTACATATGGAGCAAAATGAGTGAATCTACACTCTAAAATGTATCTGGATACATCTGTATGTGATCCATAGTGAAAATCTCTACCAAGACTTATATTTTGGAAAGGAGGGAGTATGATAGTAGTACAATATGTTCCTTGTACTAAAGATGAGCAGGGACATTTGAAGTGTAGAGGTCTATACGGTCGGTTGTGATGGAAACTTTGAGCCTCTTTGATTCGTAGGATTTTGTAAACATAGGAATAGGATTTGTAGTGACTTACCCACTTGAATCCTATAAGAATAGCAAGGAAATGCGGGGAGCTGTGTCGCCTTTGAGAGTTACACTGATATTCACAGTACCGCACCTTCACTTGAAGAGAGCTCATATCCGAAGCCTTTCTAGCCGTACCGGCAATACTAGCACATATATTCCAGCAAGTTCCACTTTGCTGATTTTACTCTGATGCTTAAGGTTTTCCCATTATATCTACACTATGATCTGTGTGGCTGCTTTGTGTCACACTAGCAGCAGTCCACTCTTGAAGCTAAACGCTGCAATGACTTAGAAAATTGGCACCAAGGCATTGAGTGCGATTCCGGATGCAATGAAACTCATACGCTCCCCACCTGTTGACTCTTGTTCAGAATATGATCCTGATGACTCTTGTTCAAAATTGCCACATATAGAGAGACAACATGGAATTGCATTTCTTTGGGCACTGTGATTCATCAAGAGTGGGCAACCAACATTGTATGCAATGAAGCGGAACCTCAAGAATATGCTTCTTCTTCTATTCTTTAACATGTTCCTCTTTGTCTATTCTGTATTTAGTACGTACAGTATGTTCCTTGTTAGGAAGGGGCGCAGGGACATCTGCAGTCAACAGCTGATAGAGCTGGCATGTACGCGATCGATATGCTTTCAATTACTAGCGGCAATACAACACCGTATTTTCAAGCCAGTTCCACTTTCACGATTTATATATCGTGGTTATGGTGTACCCCTGTTATGTACACTATGATCTGCCTAGTTGTTGTGTGCTCTTGTTATCATGGTTTGGCAATAAACTCTCTATACAGTATATTATGAACCTATCATCTGCCAACTATCCTTACTTCTGGAGCCTATTTTTTTGTGTACTTGTGCCAGATTATATAAATGCATGCACCATATTATAACACACATGAGCTCTCTCATCAGAATCCAGTGATAGCACACAAGTGTTTACAGGGGCACCCCTATATTAGAATATCATCTGCATTACAAAGATAATCTCACAACTATTTATGTTTTCATGGTTCTCAGATATTATACGCAATTACAGTGAATATCAGAATCCGTGCATCAGAAGAATATTGTGGAACACTGCAATGACTTACAAAATTGGCATCAAGGCATTGAGTGCCATTCTGGATGCAATGAAACTCATACGCTTCCCGCCTGTTGATTCTTGTTCAGAATATCATCCTAATGACTATTCTAACCTCAAGGAGTCAAAAGCAGATGGCATGTCCTGTTCACCCAGCAAGGTGACTGTTCTAATTTGGCAAGGTTTTATTGATTGCGCGTATCTTGCATATGTTGTCTTGCATTTCTTCTACTTTGTTGCACCGCCATCTGCTTAGTTTACTCATCAGATATGTCGAGATGCCATGCCCATCCATTATCAATACATATTCCATCTGTCATCATACCATGTTTTTCCACTCAAATGTTGTTCTTGTGCATCAGACATAAAAAAGGAAGAGGGTGATTGCCGAACCTGAAGGAGCACCAGCAAAGTCCTTGAAAAACGTGGTGGTGCCAGAGAAATCAGACAGCGCCCCACTTATTTTGGTTGTACAACCAGTGACACAAAACATAGGACCGACTCCAGCAGACTGTACCCATACTTCACTGGCCACGCCACTAGCCCCACCACACAGGACCTGCACTCCAGCAAAAGGTATACCGATTTCATTTGCCATAGCACCAGCCGTACCACAGAAAAATCCCACTCGAGCAAAACATACAGCAAGTCCACCGGCCGAAGACCTACCCCAACTGCAGAGACGGCCAATTCCTGCAGATTGGAACCCCATTCCATTTATTCCCAGTTTAAAAGACAATGCTTTCAATGTTGTTAGGGACTACGTGCATATATTCCCATCATGGGAAGATTATAGTGAAGACAAACACCATTTTCACATCTTCCTGTCCAACTTACGTGTAAGTGCTATTATTCATGGTTATTATTTTCCTATTTTCTGCTGATTGAACACATCAATGATTTACATTACATTGTTGTAACTAGGAGGGGGTCAATCTGGATAGTCATGACGAGCAAAGCTTGCTTGTGCTTTTCAAGGAAGCATTGTAGCAGTATCGGTGTTACCTGAGGAAATCACACTTTGATGACAAGTCTATAAACAAATTTCTGGTGAAGTCTCCTGTGCTAAATTTAGAAGACATTGAATGGAAAAACCTTGTTATGCACTGGTCTTGTTCCTAGGATGAGGTACTATCTATGAAATCACATGACAATTTGAACTTCTACTTTTCCACATGTGCCTTATAGATCTTTTTTGCAGGAAATCTGCTCGAAGAAGAATTCCGATTTGAAAAGAACGACAGGATATTGCAAATATGTTGCCCGCTGCTTCGCTCTTGTTAGTACTTGTTGTCATGTATCACTGTACTTGCATACATACCTGGTTCATTATGTGACAGCAGTATGCATGATAGCTTGCTTATCAATTGTTCGCTCCAAATTATCTGATCTGTATGAATGGTTACATTAGTGTAGAATATTTCCAATGCCAATGAATTTTTTTAGCTCTGCATTGTTCTTGTAAGTACATGATGTCCTTTATCAGTGTACTTATATTGATAGGTAGTTGTTCATGTACCATCACTCTGCAGCTTATTTTCCTTTGCCCTCCATTTTCTACACATCAGATCTCTATTTACTCTTACCATAAGGTTGGTACTGAAGAAGTTTAGCTGTGCATTGCTCTTGGTTGTTCCTTTTGCCTGTATCGCTGCACATACATTTATAGCTACTTGGTTATGTAGCATCACTCTTCATCTTATCTTAAATATTCTCCATTTTTTCGTATATTATCACATCTATATTTACTCTTAACAAAATGTAGAATAAAGACAATGCTTATGAAGAAGATTCTATGATAAACTTCTTGAATTGCCCCCCCCCATCAGCATGGACAAGGGCTTTATAGAGCCTGTCTTCACCAGTAATGTAAGTTTGTCCTTCTCAAGCCTTCAAACTTTGTTGTGTATATTTGGTTAGGCATGACTGCAACAGCTGTTTATTTTTGGTGTTTGCATCAAATTGCATGTTTAAGGTTTATTATGTAGTTCATAAACAAAAGTTTGTCCTTCTCACAACCAAGTTCCTTCTTCATACCATGTAAATTAAACTATATAGAGCAAGTGATCTTCTTTTGCACTGCATGTATGCTTCTGTTCTTCATCCGTAATCCAGTGGTGTGGTGAACCTACCCACTACAGCACAATGTCATATTTTGCAATGTCTTAACTATGAACAATGTCATATCATTCTACTATTATTTAAACCGTCTCTTTATTTGCCAATCTGAAATGGGATAAATAGACAGCACACTAACCATTTATACTTATGAGTTCTTGATCTGTAATCCAGTGGTGTTGTGAAGCTGCCAACTCCTTCACAATGTCATTTCCTACCATGTCTTGACCTGAACAATACCATATTGTGTTAATGCAATTTTAAACGGTGTCACTTTATTCGTCAGTAAGAAATGTGATGAATTTTCAGCACTGATACTTTTATGTGCAAAACCTGTCATATGTCTGCTTGTTTATCTTTCAGAGTGAGGAAGATATAAGTGTTGAACAAGCGCAGTCTCATCATCTTGCTCAGCTGCTTGCGCTGCAGCTCGCCAACAGGGCTAACCTTTCTTGAACTCTATTGAAGTGATGTCGGTTTTGTATATTATTTTGTCGGCGTGTTTATTTGCAGTGGTGGCGATCTTTGATGCCCAGTGTATGTAATCTGTTGTCTGCTTGTGCTTTATTATCATAGTGGCGAACTTTGATGCCCAGTGGATGTAATATGTCGTAATTTCTTTATTGTATAGTCTAGGTTTTTTCTTATTCACGATGCTGTAGTTATTTTACTGTATATATCCTATCTTCGCAGTAAACCGGCCAAACCGTAAAATTACGGTACATAATCGGGCCATCATGCAATCACGATGTATGATCCGCATCATGGGCCCCGTCATCTTGGTCCGTTAAAAGGCCAAAAGTAAACTGGCCCACTAGTAGATTCGGGCCTTTAATAGGCCGAGTAACCCCCGTCCCTCTTTTCGCAAGAAAACTCAATGGGCTTTTAGGAGGATGAGAGGTAGGTTGGGCCTAAAACGTGCCGAACAGCTCACGGGCCGGCAGCAGCCCGAAATGGACCCCAGCCCATGATTATGCGAATCAAATCACGGGCTTTTAACAGGCCAAAATTGTCTCGGTCCTTGTTTGGCCCAATTAGATATCAGCTGCGAGCAGGCCAGATGCAAACCAGGCCGTAGTTAGGCCCAACTATATGACGGGCTTTTAACAGGCTGAAATTAATATCAGGCTGGATCACTAAATGGGCCTTTAGCAAGTGGACCCAAAAGCATAGCGTCCAGTTGACCGGCCGATCTGATATGGGCCATAATTGAGCCCAAAGCCTCTTAAAGGGCCGGACATTATCTGGGCCGTGATTTGGCCCAGAACGTGGTAGGCTTTTAATGGGCCAGATCTCATACGGGCCATTATTAGATCTGGAACGTGGCAAGCCATTAATGGACCGGATCAAATATGGGCTGGCATTTGGCCCAAAAAATGGCAGCCAGTTAATGGGCCGGCCTACTAGGGTCCTCAAAATCTTGTGGACCTACAGTTGGGTCGGCCCATTAATTTCGGCGAAATCTCATGGGCCTTTACCTGGGCCAACCCATTATGGTCCGCAAGAATTTTGTGGGCCTTTACCTGGGCTGGCCCATTATGGCACACAAAAATCTTGTGGGCCTTTACCTGGGCCGGCCCATTATGGCCCGCAAAATCTTGTGGGCCTTTAGCTGGGCCAGCCCATTATGGTACGCAAAATCTCGTGGGCCTTTAGCTGGGCCGGCCCATTATGGTCCACAAAATCTTATGGGATTTTAGTTGGGCCGGCCCATTTAAACTTCATGGGCCGGTCCACATGTCAACATATCATAGGCGCGTCTTGCCCATTGGATGAGTGACACATGTGCCAACGTGGACCTGACATGAGTTTGCTCCAGCCAATGATGATTTTACACGTGGAAAATCCCCAATGGTCGGGGCTGTTAACGGGTTATCGGATCCAAAACCCGACCCAATAGCTTAATGGCGTTCCGTTATGGTGGATGCCACGTGTCGGTCACCCTTGACGAAAGCACTTCTGTGACGCGCGATTTATCATCATGGAAGTGGACACTTCCGTGATGATAATTTTGGTAATGTCATGGAACACTTCTACGACAGCACAGGTATGACTATCTTGATTCTGTCATGAAATCATCATGGATGTACATGCATGACAAAAAATGCGACCTACCGTGACAAACACGTATCATCACGGAAGTGTATTTTTTTGTAATGACCGCCTATAAGAGGGCAAAAGATCCCTTCTTTCTCCCCCACGCCTTCCTACTGCATCTGCCTCCCAATCTCTCAAGCTCCAGCATCCGGAAAAAGATTTCATCTTCCTCACCACCACCACCTTCTCCAGCGATGGCTAGCTCAGGTTCCAATGGAGAGTGGGAGGCCTTCTTCATCATGGAGAAGGATGTGAAGCATCTCCGGAGCGTGCGGTACTTGGCCGCAGACATTGCGCACAGGCTCCAAGACGAGGGCCAAATCATCCCCACTGCGGTGCCCGGCGAAAGGGTAGTCTTCCTCCCCATTTCCTTAGAGGGATAGGGTTTCCACTCCATCCCTTCGTCCGGGGTCTCATGTTCTATTATGGGCTAGATTTTCATGATCTAGCCCTGAATTCCTTCCTCCACATCTCGACGTTCATCATCGTGTGCGAGGCTCTACTCCGCGCCCCCCCCCACACACACTTTGGCCTATGGCTTAAAATCTTCAATGTGAAGCAGAAGGTGGTCGATGGACAGCATGCGGACTGTGGAGGGGCCATGATAAGAAAGCTGCCCAATGCCACATGGCCCAAAGGGGCCTTCATCGATACCATCAAGGTCTGGCAGCAGGAACGGTTCTACATCACCGAGCCCCACCATGCCAATTGGGCGGCCATTCTGGAGTTCAAATCCGGCCCCCCCCCACGAGGCTCACTTCATGGACCGCTAAGGGCCTCGACTGGGGGTCCCAGCCGGAGGTGCAAATGCGCATCACCAACATGCTGGGCAAAAATGTCGGTCTCACCAATGTGGTGCAAATCATGCTCTTCCGCCGCATCCTCCCCTGCCAACGCCGGGCCTCCCCCATGTGAGAGTTCAATCCGGAAGAGCCGTGGACCTTGAAGCGCTTCTTCAGCACAATGCACGAAGGAATATGGAAGCTGCTTTTTAAGACACAGAAGAGCTGGCCTGTGGAGACCGAAGGTGTCAGACTCGATGTCGAGAATCCGGCCACTCTAGTAAGTATTAACCTTTCTGAAGATGTGTCCGGTCTGTATTTTTTATCAATATGATTCTTATCATCCCACTTCTTTACAGGGTTGGACAACAAAGGCGGAGCGAATCAAGAGTCCGGCTCCATTTCCCGAAGACACAGCTACTCCCCAGCTGACGAAGATGCTGGTCCCGGCCCCTTACCAGGCGCCGGAGAAGAAGGGCAAAGAGCCCAAGGGCGGCCTGATGACCCACAAGTATAGGGGATCTATCATAATCCTTTCGATGAGTAAGAGTGTCGAACCCAATGAGGAGCAGAAGGAAATGACAAGCGGTTTTCAGTAAGGTATTCTCTGCAAGCACTGAAATTGTAGGTAATAGATAGTTTTGTGATAAGATAATTTGTAATGGGTAACAAGCAATGAAAGTAAATAAGGTAGTTTTTGATTGATCCTCCGCTGACACAGGTATTTGAGAGAAACCATAATAACCCTCTAGAAAGAAGAAATGTGTGTGTTTGGATAGTCTTTCTAGCATTTGATCAATAAAAGGTAAAGGGTAATGATCTTTCTTAGTAGCTTTATTTAATTTATGGAAATCAAATACCATCCTATAACCTGTAATAATTCTTTGAGGGATCAATTCATCTTTATCATTAGGAACAACAGTAATACCTCCTTACTTGGGGACGCAATGGACTGGACTTACCCAATCACTATCATCAAGGGGATAAATTATACCTGCCTCAAGGAGCTTTAGTATCTCCTTTCTTACCACTTCTTTCATCTTAGGATTTAACCGTCGTTGAGGTTCTCTAACTGGTTTGGCATCTTTCTCCACTTTTATTTTGTGTTGGCATAGAGTGGGACTAATGCCCTTAAGATCATCCAGAGTATATCCAATGGCAGCGGTGCTTCTTCAGAGTTTTCAATAATCTTTCCTCTTCCTGCTCTGAAAGGTTAGCACTAATAATAATAGGGTATATCTCCTTTTCATCAAGATAAGTATATTTAAGATTATCAGGTAATGGTTTGAGCTCAAACACGGGATCACCCTTGGGTGGAGGGGGATCCCCTAGGATTTCAACAGGTAAGTTGTGTTTCAGAATAGGACCCTGTTGAAGGAATACTTTATCTATTTCCCTTCTTTCATACATAAACATATCATTTTCATGGTCTAGCAAATATTGTTCTAACGGATCAGTAGGAGGCACGACAATAGAAGCAAGACCAATATCATCCTTACTAGGTGACTCTTTATCACGGGGTTGTCTATGAAACTTAGCAAAATTAAACTCATGAGACATATCCCCTAAGCCAATTGTAACAATATCCTTTTCACAATCAATCCTAGCATTAACAGTATTCAAGAAGGGTCTACCAAATATAATGGGACAAAAGTCATCTAGTGGGGAACCAAGAACAAGAAAATCAGCAGGATATTTAACTTTCCCACACAAAACTTCAACATCTCTAACAATCCCAACTGGTGAAATAGTATCTCTATTGGCAAGCTAAATAGTAACATCAATACCTTCCAACTCAGCGGCTGTGATATCATGCATAATTTCTTTATATAAGGAAATAGGTATTGCACTAGCGCTAGCACCCATATCACATAAGCCATGATAACAATGATCTCCTATTTTAACAGAAATAACAGGCATGCCTACAACAGGTCTATGTATCTTAGCATCTGGTCTAGCAATATTAGCAGTTTCACCACAGAAGTAAATAACATGCCCATCTATATTATCATTCAAGAGATGTTTAACCATAGCAATACTCGGTTCAACTTTGATTTGCTCAGGGGGTGTATAAGTTCTAGTATTACTCTTATGAACAACAGTTGAAGCTTTAGCATGATCCTTTATCCTAACAGGAAAAGGTGGTTTCCCAACATAAGTAGTGGGAACAATAGGATCATTATAAGTGATAGTCTTTTCTTCAACTGTAATAGGTGCAACTACCTTTACCTTAGTGGGAGGGTTATATTTAAACCACTTCTCCTTAGGGAGATCAACGTGAGCAGCAAAAGATTCATAAAAAGCAGCTACTATCTTAGAGTCAAGTCCATATTTAGCGCTAAATCCATGAAAAGCATCGGTATCCATAAAAGATTTAACACAATCAAACTTAGGTATTATACCTGACTCCTTACCATCGTCGGAACCCCAATCTTCAGAGTTGCATTTAATTCTTTCCAATAAATCCCACTTGAATTCAGTAGTCTTCAGCATATAAGAACCATCACACGAAGTATCGAGCATGGTGCGATCATTGGGAGAAAGCCGAGCATAAATTTTTTGAATAATCGTATCTCTTGAGAGCTCATGATTGGGGCATGAATATAACATTGACTTAAGCCTCCCCCCCAAGCTTGAGCGATGCTTTCTCCTTCGCGAGGCTAGAAATTATATATGTAATTACGATCACGATGAACAAGATGCATAGGATATAACTTCTGGTGAAATTCCAACTTCAATCGTTTATAGTTCCAAGATCCAGTATCATCACATAGCCTATACCATGTCAATGCATATCCCTTCAAAGATAAAGGGAAGACCTTCCTCTTGACAACATCATCGGGAATACCTGCAAGCTTAAATAATCCACAAACTTCATCCACAAAGATAAGGTGTAAATCGGGATGCAATGTTACATCTCCTGCAAAGGGATTAGCTAGCAGTTTCTCTATCATACCCGACGGAATCTCAAAGTAAACATTTTCAGTAGGTTCGGTAGGTTGAGGAGCAACTCTTTTCTCTATTGGTCGGGGCGAAGATACCCCGAACAAGCCCCTCAAAGGATTAGCTTCCATAGTAACAAGTGACAGAAAATTTCAGCACACTATATAAATGTTTCCTTACCACACTACAAAAAAATACACTTCCGTGATGATACGTGTTTGTCACAGTAGGTCGCGTTTTTTGTCTTGCATGTACATCCATGACGATTTTATGACAAAATAAAGATAGTCATACCTGTGCTGTCGTAGAAGTGTTTCATGACATTACCACAATTATCATCACGGAAGTGTCCACTTCCATGACGATAAATCGCGCGCACAGAAGTGCTTTCGTCAAGGGTGACCGACACGTGGCATCCACCGTAACGGAACGCCGTTAAGCTATCGGGTTGGGTTTTGGATCCGATAACCCATTAACAACCCCGACCAATGGGGATTTTCCATGTGTAAAATCATCATTGGCTAGAGGAAACACGTGTCGGCTCATCGTTGGGACAGATGTCATCCACTCATTGGACAGAAGGCGCCTATGATACATCGACACGTGGCACAGCCCAACAGAGGCCCATTCCTGTGAAAAGGCTGGCCTATTTGACTTGGTCAAAAGGTGGCGGGCCGGCCCATGGAAAGCGTGTTAACGGCCTGTTCGCATATAGCCCATTTACAGCCTGCTAACCCAAGGCCCGTTACGCCCTATCCGAATTAGGCCCAGTAGCATCATCTGGGCCATCCAATATGATTCCAGCCCGTTTTCACTTTTGGCCCATGACGTCTTTTGGCCCATATGAGGCCCTATGTAACTCTTGGCCTATTAACGACCCGTGGTGAAACTGGCCCGCAATGAACAGTGTATCACTTTACACCCATTAACAGCCCGTGGTGAAACTGGCTCGTAATGAATAGTGTATCACTTTATACCCATTAAGGGCCCGTTATTCAGTTGGGCCATTTGCAGCCCATGTTATCTTTCGGCCTTCTCAGAGCCCATTTATTCTTGGGCTCATTTCCAGCATTCGTTTACTTACGGCCCGTTACTGTCATTTTCTGCTTGTGGGCCAAATTCAGCCCGTGGTTACAGTCGGCCCGTTTGTGGTCCGTTAATACGTTGGGCCTTTTCATAGCGTCATCAAATACGGCCTATTAATGATGGCCCGTTATGGTCGGCCCATGAACGGCGATTCCAACTCTAGCCCGTTTACGACCATAATGCGGCCTGTTATTGGCCCATGTTTGGCCAGTCGATCATACGGCCCGTATAAGGCCCATTGATGATACTGCCCGTAGAAGGCCCATTGTTTCTACGACCCGTAGAAGGCCCAATGTTTCTACGGCCCGTAGAAGGCCTACTATTTCTACGGCCCGTAGAAGGCCCACTGTTTCTACGGCCCGTAGGAGGCCCAGTGTCACTAGTAAATATTAGCTCATGGTTATTGTGGCCTAGTTTTAAAAAATAGGTTTTGCAGCCACTAGCAAACCGCGGAAAAAGAACTGCACTGACTACAAGCAAACAAATAAACAAGATAACAAGGAAATAAATATAGGGAACACAGTAGCATATAAACGCCGCAGCAAAACAAGTCCAGAGTTGTAACCACTTCAGAAGAGTTCAAGAAACAATATCCTGGGTACCCATAATGCTGGCAAGATGCTTAGCAAGCTTATTAACTTTCTCTTGTTTGGCGCTTAAATCCTCCAGCGCTTGTTGTTGCACAAGAAAGTACGCATCTGAATTCTGCAAGGACTTCCTCAGTCCTTAGGCTTCTTGCCGCAGCACAACTGACTGATGCCTTTCAGCTTGTAGCTGAGACTGAAGAAGCCGAAGTGATTCAGGCAGCGAGTTCGAAGAGCTTGTGCCAACGGTACTGGCCAGTAACTCGAACACTACATCAACGCATGACTGTGGGGTTTTCTCACTGTCTACATGATCGTTTTTATCACCTTTCTTGGAGACCAACAGGGTTGTCTCACTATGTTGAACCTTATCTGCATTACTTTCTCTACCATTGCATAGTGGGGTGCTCTTCTCCAATATTCTGTTTGCATACTACAAGAGAAACAAGCAGACACATCACAGGTTTAGCTTGTAGTATACCAAACTCATTTTGGTAAACCGGTTCAGTAGTAAGGTGGACAGGATAACAACATGAAACAAACATATATCTATGTACTATGGTCACTGTATTGTCCATATCATTCTAGTTTATGTTCCCCAATCAAGATAGAGACACAGTTCAACTCATATATTTTTAAGACACAGCAGCATAGACAGAATATAAGTGTGAGAAACTACATAGCATTGCAGCACTTGTAATGTGCATCACATGAGAACATAACTGTTTATACAACTTAAACTGAAATCAACATAGAGCAAGAAGTTAGAACAACAATCCAGTTAAAGAAATAGGTTTAAAACATACCTGTTGCACCATTGGAGTTTCAATTGGATCCTTCAAATTCGAAAGTAGTTGGTATGAGTAAATACAGTGATGCAACAGCAAAGGAGTATGGACCATAGCTACGGAATCTGACCTGAGAACAGTTGCTCTTCTGCTTTAAACGTGGAGTTTGGGTTAGCTGTGGTGGTCTTTGTGCTTTGGGCACTGCAGTAGCTTTACAAACTGCTCGTGTCGGGGTACTCTATGGTGGACATGGTGCTTTGTCAACTATAAGCGGGTTACTATCCGCTGGGGTTGCGGTTTGATGGGTTGTAGCTGGTTCTCTGCCCAACGGTGTAAGTGTGCAATCTGGAAGAGTCTCGATTATGTGTGGTGGGGCTAGTTTGTGGGCCAGTACAACCATGGTTCTATCTGCATCGACAGGTAGCACTGTCTTTTGTGAAGAACGGGTTTTTGCTCCCTTAGATACTGCCATCACCCCCTCCAATTCAAATGGCTGGTAAACAAGAAAAGAAATTGAACGTACAGACATTGTATGATAGACAGATGTGGTAATTCACATATATGTTGTCTAACCAAACAGGACAGCATGACACAATTTCACATATATGATGCCTAACTAAACAGGATAGCATGACACAGTTTCAGATATATGATGGATAACTTAACAGGATATAATGGCATAATTCAACATATGATGAGTACCTAAACAGGATGACATGACAAAACTATATGATGTCTTTCTAAAATAGGTTGGGATCAAATAATTCACATACATGTTGTCTAAGTATACAGGATGGCATGATATAATTGACATAATTGATTCATATACTAAGCAGCTGGCACTCGCATGTATGATCTCTAAACTAAGCAGATAGAATTCAATATTGTGCATATGATGTCTAAACTAAGCAATGCAAGACACCATATGCATCATATGAGAAATATAAACATTGCAATTTAGAGCATACACCTCAGGTGGGATATAGGACTGGTCATCTATCTCTGGATCCTCCTCTGAGGAGATCCCTGTAACCATCGAGATATATGCTTCAACGGGTACCATTGCCTGCTCTGAAGACCTTGTTTTCACTCTAGATTTTTCCATAACCGGCTCAAATGGCTGATACACATGAAGAGTAGTTCAATATATATAGATTGTCGACAAATGGAATACGTAATGAAAAAAAGATGGCATGAGATAATTCACATATAAGATGCCTCGCTCCATGGCGGTGCATAATTCACATATATGATAACTGGCTGAAAAACATGGCATTGCATATTTCACATATCTGATATAGAAAGCAAACAGGAGGCACTCACACAAAGCATGTCTAATCTAAGCAGATGGCATGGCAATGCAAGACACCATATGCATGATATGAGCAATATAACCCAGCCAAGTTATAGCCTGCACCTCGGGGGGGGGGGGGATACGACTGGTTATCTCTCTCTGAATCCTCCTCTGAGGAGCTATTTGTAACCAGCAAGAAATCTGCATCGACAGGCAGCACTGACTACTTAGAAGAACTTGTTTTCACTCCAGATTTTCCCATGACCGACTCAAATGGCTGATGCACAGGAAGAGTAGATGAATGTATAAACATTGTTGACAAATGGAATACATTATGGAAAAAAATATGGCATGATACAATTCACATATACGATGACTGGCTAAACAGGATGGCATTGCATGATTCACGTATATGATGCCTGGCTAAAGAAGATGGCATTGCATAATTCCCATATACTCCCTCCGTTCCTAAATATTTGTCTTTTTAGAGATTTCAAATGGACTACCACATACGGATGTATATAGACATATTTTAGAGTGTAGATTCACTCATTTTGTTCCGTATGTTGTCACTTGTTGAAATCTCTAAAAAGACAAATATTTAGGAATGGTGGGAGTATGATATAGAAATCAAATAGGTGGCATTCACACAAAGCAAATCTAAACTAAGCTGATGAGATATAATATGTATAATGTAAGCAATGCAAGGCGCCATATGCATGATATGACCAACATCAGCATGACAGGTTAGAGCAAACACCTCAGGTGGTAAACAGGCGTGGTCGGCTCCTTCTGAATCTCCATCTGAACAGTTATCTTCCTCTGGAATACAATCTGGAAATGCAGGAGAGGGGGAGGGCACTTCGCCCACCATGGATCAGCGTCTGCATGACATTATATTCGCACGCAATGGTCTTCTCCTTTTCTCTACATGTTCAGTACGATTGTGTACAATATCTGACATGCATAATAATAAAAAATAGTTAGATTTTGTAAGGCCTAAGGGGTGCATGCAAAAATCAAGACTGGTAGTAGCAAACGAGTGGATGGATCCAAAACTAATGATAGCAGGTAGATTATAGCTTCATTTTAAAAGGATAGACAATGGATCATCTATTGTTTGTTGCCCACCCAACATGAGCCACATAGAAGACCCCAGATGAACCAGATAGTAGACAGATGCTATTCGTTGCTGGCTCGATATGAGACCCATGGGCGCAATTCAAAACTCAAGATTGAACGATAAAGTAGCAGGTAATAATAACCGAAGTATAACGTAAGCAAACACGAAAGACTGCAACCTCTCTTCCGGAACTGTGTAGTCCTTAGGTTCATCTACTTAGTTGATGATGGTAATGCAGTTGGCGTGGCTGCCGGCAACGGGGAAGATGATTTGAGGCGGCCAAAGAAAGTCTGCAGGGGGGGTCTCTACTGCAGTGAACGCTTCTGTCGATGGTGCACCTCAGGTGGGGTGGATGACAGCACGGCAGGAGCAGGACACAGAGTTTTCTTTGACGCCAATCTGAAAATGAAGTAAACCTGTAAGGGCTCCTTAGAATTGGAGGATTCTATAAACGCAGGGACAGGAAAAACACGGGAATAGGATAGGAATGCACGTGCAAAACAGAGCATTTGGAAACATAGGATTTCAGTCAACTTGGGTGTTTGGCTCACATGAATTGGAAGAACAGAGGAATGGAGAAACAAAGTGATGCGATGAGTGTACAGCCTCTTTGGCATAGCCTTGTGGACCTCAACATCATTGGGTTGGACGTGGAGATGGTGATGATGCTGGTGTGACTGTCGGAGGCGGGGAAGAAGATCCGAGGCCTTTGGAAACGGCGCCGAGGATATTGCTCCACTATGATGGACGGTTCCGTCGTTGGAGCAGTTCCGCTAAGGTGTACGGTGACGAGGCTGAAGCATGACAAGACAGACAACGTTAATCTGAAGTGGGACCCTAATATCATATGCAATAGATGATGTAAAATACATCACCAAAAAGTGCTAGATGTA
Source organism: Triticum aestivum (assembly GCF_018294505.1). Classification (NCBI taxonomy): domain Eukaryota; kingdom Viridiplantae; phylum Streptophyta; class Magnoliopsida; order Poales; family Poaceae; genus Triticum; species Triticum aestivum. Next base: position 416,709,287 of record NC_057801.1, read on the forward strand.
AAACGCATCAACCGCGCCACGGCCGCTCTGACAGATGTTGTAAGTACTGTTCACTCTGAACTTAACTGAAGAAAATGAACTTCACAGTCAAAACTGAATTTTACTGTCGAAACTGATTGAACTAGTAATAGAGCATTGCAATAGATGTTTAGGGCGTTCGAGCACTAGTAGCAGAGAAGCAGTGATCTAAATCAGCAGACGCTCGAGCAGGGAACGCACTAGCAGAGAGCAAGTCGTGCAGTAGCACCGCGAGCGAGTGCTAAAGCAGCAACTCCTATAGCTGCCGGAGGTCGTGCAGCAGCAGCAGCGCAAGCGAGAGCAAGGGCAGAGCAGCAACACGAACGAAAGCAGGAGCAGTGCAGCAGCGTGACCGACAGCAAGAACAGAGCCGCAGCGCGAGCGAGAGCCGGAGCAGCTACAGCTAGTGCTGTTGTGGAAGTCGCCACCGAGGAAGCAACAACATGGGGGGAGACGTCGTGGATGATGTGGCCGGTGACAGTGTCGTCGATGGAGACGCCATGTCTGCTCGGTATCAAGCACCGACAGCCCCGTGAGATCGAATAAAAGATAAAATGCAGCGGTGAGTGCAGAACCTCCTTGGTGGCACCGAGTTGGCCTCGGCTTCATAGGAGGAATTGGTGAGGGTGCTGCGGTTCCGCTGGGGCAGGTCAAGACGGCGTTGTGGGGATTGAGGTGGCGCATAGACGAGGCGAACATCGGGGCAGCTCCTTGGAGGTGGAGGACGGGGCGGCCGATCCGGCGGGACGATGAGATCGACAACGGATCCTCATCCGGTGCAGTGGATGAGGGACGGCGAGCTATTGCGGCGGATGACGTAGTCGGGGAAGAGTCTCCGGCTGGGCGGTGGTCGGGAGGCCGACGGAAGAGCGTGGGGTTTCGCGGGTTTTGGCGGCCTCGGTGTATGAATGGGGGGGCGAAGGGGGAGGGGGGAGCCAAGCTTAGGGACGCGCTTGTCCAAAATGTAGGGTAAGTTACCAGCATACCCCCACCGGTTTTGACACCGCGACGTGGAGCTTCATTTCCGGCTGAGGGGTAGAAGGGGGATTTCGCATGTCTGGGCTGCGAGGGCGATTTCGGATGAGGGAGTTCTTGCGCGCGTCCAAATTTCGGTATAACAAGGCGCGGTGCGGGTTGAAGAAGCGGGTGTTTCAAAGAAGGTGAGACAAAAGATACTTGAGCTTGAAAATGTCGGGATAGCAAGGTGCGGATTCCTTGTTCGGCAGAACAAACTTAACGTGTAAAAAAACAATTCATACAAGACATAAGAGAGTCATGTCCCCTTTTACTATATTGCTATAGATGCCATTGAAAAAACTACAAGAAAAATGTAAAAAAAAATCGGGAGAACGAGATTACCCTGCACAGTACCAAATCGATTCGCACTTCCCTCAACAACAACAAAAAAAAAATCAGTTCCCATTAAAGAAAGAGTAATGTCCCTTTTTATATGATTACAGATGCCATGATCTCGAATTTCAATTTTTGAATCCACGTTATGTTGAATTCGAATATATCATTAGGTGACCTTGCGGTTTATAATTGATGTAGTCGTACATTTTGATCTTCCATCATATATGAACATTTTACTCCACCATGTGAACATATATATTATCGTCTACCATATGGACTAAATTTGAATCGATTTTCCTTATTTGAATACGATTGTTGTCAAGTTATACAATAATTTAAATATTATCTTGATAACAAAAAGACATGCATATAGCAGTAATCATATTTCACTATGAACTACATGTACCATACGCTCTCCAATTCAAATATTTGTATCCATTTTATGTTGAATTCAAATCATAGTACATTATTGGTCTAGGTAGTGAGATGTTCGGGATAATCTAAACCCTGTTTTCATACGTATTTTTTTGGCTGAATTGGGACAAGTTTTGGTATAAGCCTCTTGCAAAACCGGAGATTCTCTCAACAAGCCTCGTGGTTCCGAGAGGGAACGTGTCACCTTTGTGTGCGAAACGATATACACTGCCTCCCCCTGATTTTATTTACAGAGGCAACATAGAACTATATGAGTGCCCTGTTAAATTTTGGAATTATTTCGGGTTCATTTGGCCTTTTTATACATTAATTGAGTTTCTGGACTTTTAATGTGCATAATCTAAATATGAATTGCATGCACATGCTCTGGTGCACCAAACTGGGTTGAAAAATCACATGTGTGTCCTTGGTTGAATTTCTAGGCCCCATGGAAGAAATGAGAATGAAATTCAAACATCTGGGCGTCATGACTCTGCCGAGAACATCGAGAAACTTAGATTTTAAATTCATGTAAATCCAAAACTCGGCTGGAAATCATGAAACTTGGCATGGTGTCATGTCATGGCACTAACATGTTGTGGTAAAAAATTGGGCCGATTTGGAAGCTCGTGGTTCTAAGAGGGAACGTGCCACCTTTGAGTGTGAAACGATATATGCTGCCCCCCACCCTTGAGTTTCTTAACAAAGGCAACATAGAACTACATTAGTGCCCTGTTAAATTTTGGAATTATTCCGGGTTCATTTGTCATTTTTATACATTAATTGAGTTTCTGGTCATTTAATGTGCATAAGTAAAATTTGAACTACAAGCACATGCTCTCGTGCACCAAAGTTGGTTCAAAAATCACATTTGTGTCCTCGGGTGAATTTCTAGGTCCCATGCAAGAAATGAGAATAAAATTAAAACATCTGGGCATCGTGGCTCGGCCGAGCACATTGAGAAACTTGGTTTTAAAATTCTTGTAAATACAAAACACGTCTGAAAATCATGAAACTTGGCATGGATGTCATGTCATGGTACTACCATGTTGTGGTAAAAAAATGGCCGAATAGGAACAGATTTTGGTATAAGCTTCTTGCAAACCGAAGCTTCTCTCAAGAAGGCTCGTGGTTCTGAGAGAGAACGTGCCGCCTTTGAGTGTGAAACGATATACCTTGTCCCCCTTGAGTTTATTTACAAAGGCAACATAGAACTACATGAGTGCCCTGTTAAATTTTGAAATTATTCCGGCTTCGTTTGGCCTTATTTACACATTAATTGAGTTTTTGGTCATTTAATGTGCATAATTCAAATTTGAACTACAAGCACGTGTTCCCGTGCACCAAAGTTGGTTGAAAAATCACATTTGTGTCCTCGGGTGAATTTCTACTCCCTCCTTCCATCTATATAGGTCCTAATGCGTTTTTCGAGGCTAACTTTGACCAAACGTTAGAGCAATAATATATGACATGCAACTTACACAAAGCATACCTTCAAATTTGTATGTCAAAGGAGCTTCCAATAATATAATTTTCATAGTATACATCTCATGTGCTATTAATCTTGTCAATAGTCAAAGGCTATCTTGAAAACCCCATTAGGCCCTATATAGATGGAAGGAGGGAGTAGGTCCCATGCAAAAAATGAGAATAAGATTCAAACATCTGGGCATCGTGGCTCGGTCGATAACATTGAGAAACTTGGTTTTAAAATCATGAAACTTGGCATGGTGTCATGTCATGGCAGTACCATGCCGTGGTAAAAAAATTGGCCGAATAGGAACAAATTTTGGTATAAGCTTATTGCAAATCGGAGCTTCTCTCAAGAAGGCTCATGGTTCTGGGAGGGAACGTGTCACCTTTGTGTGCATAATTCAAATTTGAAATACAAGCACATGTTCCAGTGCACCAAAGTTGGTTGAAAATCACATGTGTGTCCTCGGGTAAATTTCTAGGTTCCATGCAAGAAATGGGAATGAAATTCAAAATTCTGGGCGTCATGGCTGGGTTGGAAACATTGAGAAACTTAGTTTTTTAATTCCTGTAAATCCAAAACACGCATGAAAGTAATGAAACTTGGCTTGGTGCCATGACATGGCACCAACATGCTGTGGTAAATTTGCAGTCTGATTTGCAAAGGCGCACACATTAACAATCAACAAAGTCATTTTGGAACAAGTGCTATCACGTAACAATCAGAAACACAAGTATTATTGAAACCGTGGGTGTTCTACTTACTAGTACCATTTACGTGCCGCCACGCGTCCCCATTTTTTATTAGCTAGGAGGCGCCATGCAGGGTAGCTATTTGAGTACGAGAGGCGTGCGATCAGACCCCTGCGCGTGCTTATCGGGAGGAGAGCCCTTTGACCTCCATCTGTCGTCCACCTCTCTCCCAAGGTCTCCATTAATGCCACCCGAGCCTATTTTTAATGGCGTGGCTATGTATCACTCGACTGAGATTTAAGAGAGAAAAAAGAAATTCTGAAAGCACGGATCTTGATGTAAGATCCGACGGACCTATATAGCATCTACCGCGACTTATAGCAAGACTGATGAATATATAAGGATGATTATTTTCTTTTTTTATCAAAGAAGGGCTTGCCCCTTCCGATTTTCATTACTGAAAACCACCACAATTCACAAGAAGTTCAGCACAACTCCAGCCTAACACGAAGGACTAAAAGCTACCAGATTGAAATCGCAACATCCCAAGAGCCAACAAAGGCCAAACATCCGCGCTAGAACCCAACATTTCACAACCGGCGACACAATCCACATCCTAAACCGATTATTACATCAAAAGAAACCAGGAAACTGAAGGAAGCCCAGCAGCAACTAGAAGAACAGCAACGCCAGGGTCACCACACCAAGAATTTTCTTCATTCCAGCCTCGCAACATTGATCTTCCACAGAAAGATAAGGACGATTAATTGTCTTACATAATTAGAAAGATAATTAAAAAATCCACATGCGGCTACGCCTGAAATACACAAGGGCAAAAGAAGAAGGAAGACAAGGATCTGGCTCGCTGATCTCTACTTTCTAGATGCATTGCTGCAGACCGTGGGAACTAGTCTCCGGGTGAGCGGCGATGAGCTCTTTCGTGTCCTCAACACACTACTTGAGAACATCCATGGATTCCTCCACCAGCCTTTGGCACTCGTTGCGGAGCATGTCATTCTCTTCCATAAGTTTCTTGATGATGACGCCGATCCTCTTCAACAAGGCACTGGTCTCCTCCTGCTGGTCTGCACTTCGGACGATCTTCTCCCCCAGCAGGTCGCGCTCAGCCCGGAGCCTCTCATTGCCCTCCCTTAGTTGTCGGATAACGCCGGTAGCCTGTTCAAATGAGGCTTTCACGTCATCCTGCAACCTCGCCAAGCCGGAGATCTGATCCATCTGGCTATGGATGATCGCATGCATGCGCCTGTAACAGTCATCGCCTGCCCGCGAGAAATTTTCCCAGGCCGCCGCGGCACGGCGCGACATCTCTGCTGCATTCGTGGCACGGCGGGACATCTCTGCTGCTTCCGCGGCGCGGCCGGACTAGTCTGCTGCATCGACGGCGCGGCGGGACCTCTGTGCTACTTCAGCAGCGCATTGGGACCTCTGTGCTGCTACTTCCGCGCGGCGGGACATGTCGGCTGCTCTTGCAGCGAAGCGGGACATCTCTCGTGCTTCCGCTTCCATGCTCGCCTCTCCCTGGTGGCAATCTCTCGACCCAGAACTCATGCTGGCCATGGCAGACACAAGGGAAGGATGCTGAATGACTTGTTTGTTTTTGTGGATGAGGAGTTGAGGAGGAATGTGCAGTCATCTTGGCATACTAGTATTTATAACCGAGTACTAATACGCTCCTAAGTGGGAAACCATTTAGGTTGTGATCGGTGTGAACAGGTTTGGAATTCAATATAGCATGGTACTAATACGCTCCTAAGTGGGAAACCGTTTAGGTTGTGATCGGTGTGAACAGGTTTGCAATTTAATATAGCATGGAGTAATTTGGAATGTGACGAGACGCAAGCTCAAAATTTATTGATGGTTCTAGTTTCGAAGTGCGGCACTATTCCCGGATGGAGTACTTATTTTTCTACTCCCTCCTTTCCCTCCTTTTTGGTTGTTCCCCAACACATGTTCAGATTCCAAGGTGCATTAAATCATTGCATGCAAGTATTAAGAGAAAATTGACCAATGCATGTACTTTATGCATGCATGCATTGCAATTAATGCATTGATAAACATATTTTTTGAGAAAAACAAGAGCATTAATTAGGTGCTTTTGCAAACTACAAAAAATATTCCACCACTCACCATAAACCGGAAAGGGGGGAGTACTGCTGTGTACGTGCAATAACTGGCACCATCGTATACATATCTTACGGTTAATGGGGCGTTCGACAGGAATAGCCGTGTGGCGAGCTCTAGGCTAGTCCTTTTTTCAGACGCATTAAACCTATCTCTCGGGACTTCTCGCACGCACCATCGTGCCACACACAAAAACTTGTACTCTGAGTTTAGTAGTATGTTATACAGGAAGAGAAGAGGTGCACGCACGCACTCGTCCTCTCACACACACGTCTATTTTTTCTCGAAAAGGAGGATGATGACCCCCGGCCTCTGCATCTGGGAGTCACACACGCATCTGTAGCTACGAATTGTAGTGTTCTCAACCATCCGATTGGCTCTATCATGGATGTACCTATATACTAAAGCATGTCTAGATACATCTATAGTTTGACAAATGGAAGGCATGTATTGTGGAACGGAGGGAGTGCTTGTCATCAAAATGGATAAAAAGGGATGTATCTAGAACTAAAATACGTCTACATACATCTACTTTTATCCATTTTGATGACAAGTAGTACTTCTTACCCAAAGGAACTTTATATCCAACAGACACAAAATATCCATTCGACTGTTGGAAATTACTGATCTGATGTCGAAGTAATTGCTGCATCGCCACTAAAACCCACCATTTCTTAAGCTAAAGTAGACCAAGGTAATCCCTATATTAGCATATTACTAAGATAAACAGAAGGCACTGTCGAAACATTTAGGACGTGAGCTTTTCAATCTGAATGTGGAGGGACACAAGCTTAGCCCCGGCCAGTAGCTTGGGCGGAACTGTCAAGAAGGTCAGCTCCTGCATGTCGACGTCGCCGGGATCCTTGCTGCTTGTCACCTCCATTTCCACCTTGATGGCGTCGGTCGTGCCTTTGGGCTCCCCCGGCGGGCCGTTCGCCCACAGCTTGGCCAAGTAGTGCGGAAGTGGGGACGCCCCCGCTCTGATGTAGACGACCGACACGGCGATAGGCGCGACGATGTCGAGAATCGCCGACCAAGAAAAACATGAGGCGCTCCTCCTCCGCGAACAGCAAGAGCCGTGGCTCCGACAGTGGCACTTGCAGCTGGAGCACCTTGCCGTACTGGATCCTGTGCACGGGCATGGGATGCGCAGTGCTGATGTGGTGGTAGAGCGCCGGCGGCAGGCCTTCGTAGCCGCAGACAGGCACGGGGCATTTACAGGGTGCGAGCGGACACACGCTCTGGTGATCGGCGAGCTTGTGGTAAGTGACGTAGAGCCCACAGCCTTTGTGCGGGCACTCCACCCTCACCAACGAAAGGACGGAGTCCACTGCTGTGTTCCGCACATCGAAGCCACCACCGCGCTCGCACTTCTGGCACTGCCGCTGGTTCCCGGGGCGCTCGATGCGGCAGTCCGCGCAGGCCAGGTGCCCTCCCTTGCACTGCAAAAATCAATCGAACAGCACATCAATCAAGAAACCTGCACCTTGCTCAATCAGCCGAACGGACGAGGTGTATTCGAACCTCATACACTGGAGGCGTCAAGGGGCGGAGGCACAAGAGGCAGTGGAGCACGGTGAGGTCCATCGAGACCTTAGAGAGCTCCATCGTCGGGTCTTGTTCCTGTTTGGTCTGCATGATCTCGCCCTTCTCGTGCACAACCATCTCTCGACTTGGGCCGGGGTATTACAAAGCTTTACCTTCACATATTTTATACTCTCTCCGTTCCTAAATGTAAGTCTTTATAGAGATTTCACTAGGTGGACTACATACAGAGCAAAATGAATGAATCCACACTTAAAATGCATCTATATACATCTGTATATAATTCATAAGGCTGGTCATAGTGGGAGTAACATAGGTAGTAAATTAGATGCCACATAAGCAAAAATGAGGAGGTGGCAAGTAGTTAATAAGGAGAGAGGCAAATAGAGTAACATAATATGTTACCATCACATAGCGCTTCCCAATGCAAAATGAGTCTACAAAGTAATAAATGAAGACATCTATATTACCACATATATGATACTACCCACTATGAAGGTAGTAACATAGACTAGTAACATATGCATGTTACTAGTCTAAGTTACTCTCCACTATGACCAGCCTAATGGAATCCCTACAAAGACTTATATTTAGGAACGGAGGGAGTACTACTTCAAGGTGCATTAAATCGACACATGCAAGTATCAAAAGAAGAGTCACAGCATGCATGCATGCGTTGTAATTAATGCATTAGTAAATGCAAATTAATGAAATATATCAAGTGCAGTGCTTTGATGTGTCGTGTCAACTCGTACATCAATGAGAAGTTTGATTATCCTCTCCCTCGCGGACTTAACTGCACCTGCCTTTGGCTGTATGACAGGTTGGCCACACACCTGTCGGGCCCACCTATCATACACGCAAAGGCAGGAGCGTCCCTCCCTCGCCCATGAGCGTGGTGGCTGGCAAGACTAGGAGAAGCTTTCGCTACATGCTCTCCCTCCCGCACGCGGTGGACATGCAGCAGTTCAATCGATGTCAGATGGCCAGAAGCGTACTGTAGTACTCCTCCAGTGCAGTAGTACTCCATCATTGTTCGACTTCCCGAAGAGGCGAAGAGCCAAGCGCAGCCCGGACGCTCGTGTGGTAGTTTCATGTGTAGAGTAGTCTAGGATAGCGTGTACCATGCCTGTAAGCTTAAAATCGTTGGGGTCGGCTCCATGCTATGTTGCCGTCTTGAAGTTTTAAAAAAATAGTCTTCTGGCCCTACCTGTCACCCTGGTGATTGTACTTTTCACGCTCATCTGGTCAACACAGGAATATATATATTTTAATTTGTTTTTTTTTCAAAAAGGGGGGACTCCCCGGCCTCTACATCAGAACGATGCATACGGCCACATATATTTTAATTTGTGGTGGGTAAATGTTAGAGGTTGCAGCAAATATATTGTACACTGCGGGTCTTTCAGCTAAGTTTAGAGGCAAGCATGTGGGGCCAGTGCTATGATGTGTCGCGTCAACTCGTACAACGAGGAGAAGCTTGATTTTACTACACGCCTTCTCCCTCGCCCATGCACGCGGTTGCTCGCAAACAAGGACAGGCTTTTGCTTAGTAGTACTTCTACAACAAGCTATCCATCCCGCTCGCGGTGGACGGACATGCAACAGTGGATTCGACACTGTAGAAGCAGTAGTAGTAACATCATTGTTCGTCTTCTCGAAGAGGCGAAGAGCCAAGCGCAAACCGAATGTTGCAGTTGTGAACATTGGAGCACGCATATAGCCAGGCTCTTGCATGAGACAAAATTGCTATGTGAGCCCACTATTGTACTAGTACGTACAACTACTTGCTAGTATAGCCCTGTAAACCAGAAAGGAGTATTTGCCCTTCTAGAGATTTCAACAAGTGACTAGACTACACCGAGACGGAGTACATATGGAGCAAAATGAGTGAATCTGCACCATAAATAAATACGTACTAGTTTTATCGTTTTCCTCTCCGAGGTGCACAATATTGAGTATACTGACTAGTCTCTTTTTGACATTTACTTTTTTTGACATAGTACAGACGCAAGCTCTCATATACACGCGCATACACTCACCCCTATGAACGCACACACGCACGGCACTATCATCTTGAAATTTATGAAGTCACCATAGGCACCTCATCGTCGACGGGTCCATAGGTGCTTGAATGCCAAGGAGGAAGAGGGTAGCGGTTCCCGAGACGTTGAACGGTCAATGTTGCATCCTCAATTACATGCAGAGGCGATTAATTGGAGAAGCAGAATAGAGCCAGCACGATGTGAATGCAACAGAGTTTGGACTCTCATATAATAAAGGCGCCCCACCACTCCAATCCATCTACTCCCAAGTCTCTGCGCAACACTGCTCACTCCAATCCAAGACCAAGTGACCAGAAGCCACAAACACCTATGGAGGTGATGGACGCGAGCGGCAGTCGGCTGTGCCAAATCATCCAAGGCGCCGGCCTGCGGCCCCGCACCATGCAGCGTTTCCAGACGGTGCTGGCGACCGCATGCATCGTAGATCTCGCCGACACCGGCTTCGCCTCTCGCATGGACGACATGATGGTCAACTCCATCCGCAAGTTCACCGCCGTCAAGAAGCGCGCGGACGATCTTGCCGTACTGCTCCAGCCCGCGCGCAGGCTCCTCATTGCCTGCCACCCTCATCGGCCTACATGGTGACGAACTCTTTCAAGCCCTGGTGGCCCTGCAGGTGCCGGAGGTCATGACGAAGAATGTGCACCTCGAGGCCGCGCTCGCAGCGCAGCGCCTCGCCATGCAAGAAACCGTTGACCTGCACATCCACGTCTACGAGGAAATCATCTACATATGCCACTACAAGGCAAGCGAGGACAGAAAGACGTTGGCCTTCTTCCAGCGACTGGAATCTTTGGACGCCATTGTTCATAAGCAAGTCGACCTGGACATGAAAGCCGCTGCTACTTAGGCGCCGTTCGGTGGGCCGGCACCCTGAGTCGAGGAGGTGGACGTCGTCGATGGATGCAGCTCTTCTTCTTGCCTCCTGTAACCAGCACTGCATCGCCTTGTGGCCTTAATGTTTTATTAGTATAGTACTCCCTCCATTCCCAAATATAAGTCTTTCTAAAGATTCCAGCAAGTGACTACTACATACGGAGCAAAATGAGTGAATCTACACTCTAAACTATGTCTACATACATCTGTATGCTGTATTCCATTTGAACTAGTGTCTAAAAAGGCTTATATTTATGAACGGAGGGAGTATATGGCATTTTTATTCCAGTTGTAACGTTTTCACTGTGAGGTGGGGCCGCAGTTGAGCAAACCCACCCCGCCCGCCGGGCGTTGGCCGAGTTTAGAATTAGAAGAGAGAAACGAGGGAGGAGAGCTAGCTGTAGCACGGACGCTGTTGTCAGATGGGACTCGTGTTTATAGAATAGGAGTACTGAGCACTCATGCCTCTTTTTTTGAGGGAAAAATTAGTTGTATGTCTAGTACTACCACTAGTTGGGTGTGTGCGACCTATAGCTATCATCACTTTAGGTCTCCTTTTCGAACTGCGGCTACGCTTCACAGTACATATTTTTTCACGCATTTATCCTCCTATATGTACACCTAGGCTATTTCCACGTGCTCCCATTTGCCGACATGTGGGACATAGAGCATCTGGGTCGTAGTGCATGCATGACTCAGAGCATATGCCAGGGTACTTTACATTTCAGACCTCACAAATTACATGCAAACCCCCCGCAGAAGAATAAATAAATGAATGAATTACTACATGAAACCGGATTATTTTCGTGGAAACCGGAGCACGTTCATTAAATTTTGGACATAACACGTTTATAAAAAATGACCGGACCTAAACCAGTCTAAGGGCCTCTTTGTTTTTTCCCGCAAAAAAAGGGCCTCTTTGATTCGCGGGATACTGAAAACACAGGAATGGGGAAAGTATGATGGCGATGAACCGAGACGAGGAGAACTCTAACTCGGTTAGAGGTTAGAGTTAGATTCTAACCCTGAACTAACTCTAAACCAAAGAGGTGTATGGATGGCAGGGTTAGATTGACAATAAATGCTCTATCTCAATCATTTGACTACTTTGGACCCTATTTTTAGTCAGACTAAAATAAGTCCCTTGGATCTATGCACCCTCTTGGTGTGGTCGGGTCTTCTGTGGCCTCCTCCGCTCACAATTGACATAAATGAACCATCTATACAAATCAAGCATGCAAAAACATGATAATTTTTACTTTGTCCATACAAATGAGATATCCCACTTAAACATACAAGTCATCAATCAAGCTTCACAAAATAAAAAACACTTCATGAAACAAAGAATGAGCTAACTCATCATGGAAGTCATTCACGATATGAAGGGAGCCCGGAGCCCCTCACGCACCGAGGGAGGAGCTCGCCATCGTCGCTCTGGAGGAAGGCTCTATAGAGCCCATGCCCCGGGAACCCCTCCGACGCCGGCCCTTGCGAGTTGAGGTCGACACCGGCATGGGTAGCAGGGCCGCTTGCCGCCGACTGAGAACTTAATCTTTGGGCCTCTAGAAATAATGCAAGCCTGTAACTAAAATACCTAGAAAGGTGAACTGAATCTTTGGGCCTCTAGAAATAATGCAAGCCTGAAACTGAAATACCTAGAAAGGTGAACTGAATCTTTGGGCCTCTAGAAATAATGCAAGCCTGGAACTGAAATACCTAGAAAGGTGAACTAAATCTTTGGGCCTCTAGAAATAATGCAAGCCTGAAACTGAAATACCTAGAAAGGTGAACTGAATCTTTGGGCCTCTAGAAATAATGCAAGCCTGAAATTGAAATACCTAGAAAGGTGAACTGAATCTTTGGGCCTCTACAAATAATGCAATCCTGAAATTGAAATACCTAGAAAGGTGACCTGAATCTTTGGGACTCTAGAAAGATTTATTACCTCCTCAAGCAGCATCAAACAATTCCATGTGTGCACCACAAATCTATAGCAAGTTTGATCAGGATCTACTTTTCCAAATCAGAATTAGCGCTAGAGCAAGCAAGATCAATGATATGGCCGTGAGACAGAGAAGGAACGAACAAACTCACCCCTCTCGCGACCACCCTGGTAGATGCGCTGCCACCACGCACGACAGAGGGAGAAAAACGGCTGGTGAAGGGGGAGCGGGGCGACCTTCGAAGGTCAAAGGAGAGGGCGGCCGGAGTAGGGCGGCGGAGGCCGGGAGGAGAGGGCGGCCGGAGGAGAGAGAGGGCGAGCGGCGCTTGGGCGGGCGGCCCTATGGGGAACAGAGAGGAGTCGTGCGAGAGGGGGGAGCGATCTGGTGCGGGCAGGTGAGATTTTTTTAGGGGAGCGATCTGGTGTGGGCAGGTGAGATTTTTTTAGTTCTCTTTTAGTGGGCCCGAGGATAACTAACCCAATTAGAATCTCTCCACCGGGCTAGTTTTTTTAGCTGGGTTAGAGCAAACTAGCTCAAACTAACCCCTCTTGTTTCGATAATTTGAGGCTATTTCAACCCAAACTAGCTCTAACTCAGGGATCCAAACAAAGAGGAGTGTTACTATACATGCTACAGTGTGGACCGTAGCACATTGTTTTTTATGGCCATATCACCACATTGTTTTCTACTGCTGGTTCACTGGGCTACCATGGTTCGCATTGCTGGTTCACTGGGCTGCTATGGTTCGCACTCCTCCGACCTGAGTAGTACTCCCTCCGTTCTTAAATATAAGTCTTCGTAGATATTTCACTGTGGACCACATACGGATGTATATAGATGCATTTTATGTGTAGATTCACTCATTTTTCTCCGTATGTGGTCCATAGTGAAATCTCTCCAAAGACTTATATTTAGGAACGGAGGGAGTAGTATAGTACTAGTATATACCGCATCATTCTTTGCTCCTTCTTACTACTCCGAGATGTGGGAGAGCCAGCATCCGGGTCGACGTGTCATGCACCAGATTAGAGCGCGGAACGGAAGGGGGGCATCATCCCGGTCGGAGCGCCAGTAATTCATGACTATAGTGAGTGGTCATATCACAAGTCTTTCCAGCAGTAACGCGCCATCAAATCGCACAGCCCCACTCGCTCACCCTCCTCGCCTCTCTATCAAACCGCCTACCCAAAAACTGTCGCGCGTACTGCCCGGGAAAAGCCCCGCCCTCAACTTTTAACTACACGAAAATAGTTCAAGCTTGTTCGTTCTATATAAATACAGTACTTATTGTATGTTTATTCACCAGTAGTAAGTAGGAGTCGTAGAGTAGTCACCTTAAATAGAGAGTTTCTTTTCTTTAATGCCACATACAAAAACTGAAACACTTGTTGTGGAGAGAAAAAAGATAATCACTCCACTATATATGGACGCAGGGGCCTGAGCGCTTGCTTTACTAGGGTTGCTCTCTTCATTCTCTCATCCTCTCCAGATATAAACAAGACATCGGTAGCGACATTTTCTCTCTGCTCACCGCTGGTGACAGATCCGGCCGGATCCCTTCGGCCGGTGTGTGTAGAGGACTAAAAGGTGCATCGTTCACGCGGTCATCGCCGCCGAGGGAGGAAACCCACAGCTGCCGGAGGGGCCCGATCCTCTGCCTGTGCCGTTCTCTCCGACACAGCGCCGGCTCGGGAGGTCCTCCGACCCTTCTTCCTACCTGCCGTATAGTCCGCAGATCCAACCTGCCGCCGCCGACATCCCGGCGACCCTCGAGTATAAGTTCTTCGAAAGCGGCCTTGCTCTACTGCCCCAGCTCCCCACGTGTCTGCATGTGCATCTTTTTCTACTCCCATCAGCTCTTCCAAAGCCACCTAAATTTTTAGTATTATTAGAGGTAAAGCTACTTCATGCATTCAAATTTAGGGCTTTGTTCAAACAACGAAGAAAGGGGGGAAAGTTGTAGCATGAATCTAGGAGTTGATTCAGAGAGGAAATAATATGGTGAAAGTAGTAGAGACCGGATACCAAACCAGTCTCTTGGTTGAAAGGGAAATAATGGGAAAATGTAATACAAACTGGATAAGGAACATATCTATTATTGGTTGAAAAAAGGATAGAAAGTGGCGGTTGGTGGACAAGTCAACAGAGTATGTCTAGGATTAGATTTGCTTCCATCACATAGTAAAAGGTCTCCAGGATTAGGTTTGCTGCCCTCACATAGTAAAAGGTCTCAGGATTAGATTTGTTGCCCTCACATAGTAAAAGGTCTCAGGATTAGATTTGCTGCCCTCACATAGTAAAAGGTCTCCAGGATTAGATTTGCTGCCCTCACATAGTAAAGGTCTCCACGATTAGATTTGCTGCCCTCACATAGTAAAAGGTCTCCAGGATTAGATTTGCTGCCCTCACATAGTACAAGGTCTCCAGGATTAGGTTTGCTGCCCTCACATAGCGTGAACAAGCTTGGCATCACCACTTTATGCCTCCTTGTAGGTACATTGTGCTGATGCATCCACTGTCGCATGTACTTATACCAACCTTTTGCCGTCCTTAATGTAAGGGCACATGCAAAATGAAGCGATCACACTGTTACCTTAGGATCATGTCTAACTAGTGTTATTGTTAATCTAATACCTCCAGTGATAAGATGCAATTAAACTGTGTTACAAATGGCACTCCTGCTGTTTTCCCCAGTATGATAAGTAAGTTGCTCCTTTACGCTGATGAGTGTCCTGGTATCCCCATGGTCCCATGCCCTTAAACCAACTCTTTAGCTGCTGTTGATTTACTATGTCAGGTAAACAAGCAATGCCACCATTAAAGTAATCCCATATTTGAGGAATCTCATTGTTGATCGTAATGCTTCTGGTAACATGAAGCATTGCTGACGTTTTAAAATTTCTACTGTCCTTGCGTGACTGCCATGAACATAATTAAGATGCTTCTTTTCATTTTGTATATATTTCATATATTCTTATTGACCAGCAACTGTTTACTTTCTATCATTTTGTGCAGATAGGGATATCCATTTCACCTTGTTGCTATTGTGACCTTTTGGTGAACTGCACAAAACACTTTTTTGGAATGAGTGTCTTGTGCAGTTCAACTAAAATGTCATGTGGGCAATATCTCTCAATTTTGGTGGAACTGCACAAAATGGTGATTGGAGTTTCCAAAATCTCTGTCAAGTTCTGCTGGTAATCTCGTGCAACATTTTATTAGCCTTTGCAAGATGGAGCCATCACTGTCACCACAATGGCACTTTATTAGTGGAACTGCACAAAAGGATAAGAAAATAATATTTGCACCTTACATGAGCCGGACAGCCAACCTTAATGTTCCTCAATTTTAGTGCAACTACTAAAGAAGAACCTGCTAGCTCACAAGAGCAAGTACTTCTTGCTAGCTGAATGATGCAATCTTTGCTTCATTTCAGATGAATTGAAGAAAAAGGCGCATGAATTGAATCATGGAACTCCAGGCAGACCTCATCCTAGTGGAGCTGGAGGTTGAGTTCAAGGAGGCCGCTATTAAAGTGAAATCATGCTCTCCTGTCTCCTTATTTGTGTTGTGCAAACATGCTGTGCAAACGGGGATACTCAACTATAGATGTTGTGACGGTCAAGAGCATTCGCCAAGTTCTTCGATTGTATGACATGGCTAGCCAAGATGGATTTAATCCCGATATTCACTTTATCAAAAGGCTCCAATGGGTTGGTTCTGAATCTTGCAAGCTGGGAATCAATGAGATGTGTAGGCATCTTTGTTGTACTTATTATTTGAATCTTATTTTTTGGTTCTGAATCTTGCAAGCTGGGAATCAATGAGATGTGTAGGCATCTTTGTTGTACTTATTATTTGGATCTTATTTGTTGGTTGTGAATCTTGCAAGCTGGGAATCAATGAGATGTGTAGGCATCTTTGTTGTACTTAATATTTGGATCTTATTTGTTGGTTCTGAATCTTGCAAGCTGGGAAATACGGCATGATGATGCAGAGGACAACAACCATAACAAACAGTTCAAACTTGGTAGTATTATCTTTGTGAAAGTGCGACAAATGTGCTGATCATGTGCATCCTGAGAATAATAATTCTAATTGTTGTGCATGTTGATCCCGTGGCCCTGATAGAACGAGCCAATGCATTGCTTGTTTTAAGTATAAATTTCTATTAAAGCTAATTAAATTTAAGTAAAGTGACCACTAACTCCTGTTATTACAGTACCAATACAGACCCGCTCGTGAACCGACGTGTGGCCGGAGTAGGTTTCTTAATGGAGGCGTTTGAATGCGCTGAGGGTGCATCTTCTACCGGGTGTGCAGCGGACGAGGGAGGGGTAGTAGCTGTTGTCGCCTGTACACACTCAGCTTACTGTTGAATCCAGTTCCCCAAGAGCTGAAAAATGAACTGCAGCCGCCGCCTACACACTCGTTCAATCGAAGAGACTCCAATGGCGATCCGAGGGGTGAGCCTGCTGGATATGGACTTCGGCAAGGAGTTAGTTCGTTGTTCAGTCCTATGGCTGCACCAAGTTGAATGTGATGTACACCAACGATACGGACTCAGTGAAGCTCTGCCTCGCCTCAGTCCTATGGCTGCACCAGGTTCTGGAGCATTCGCCCATTTCATCAGCAGCGCCGACTGCACCTTCGCTATGGTGGAGAGAAGGAAGAATGTGACGATTTGGCCATCTGGTGCAACAAGCTTGTCGACATCCAGAAGCAATACAAGATCATCAGCAACGGGCAGGAGAAGGACTCCGTGGTTGACCTCGCTGAGACCATCATCGACCCCTGATACGCCAACATGAAAGAAGACGACCTGAACACGTGGGAGGTACCTTTGAATCTAGCCTACATAACCTACGCGGCCAACGACGCATACGCATGCTACGACATGTACAGGCAGATCTTGGACATGAGGGCGTGTCTGCTTCCGTAACCGACGAGTACACGGACAGCCGCAACGTCATGATCAAGCGTGCCAGGAAGGTCTAGATGTTGTACTTTATCTGTTTATAAGCACCTTTATCATCTGAGTGTTTCATGCATTAGCCTATGTGTCGTAATTATCTGTTTTGTCCGAAATATTTCTTTTAAGAACCCATTAACCTGATTGCTTTTTTAGTGGCTATTTGCTTATGTATGTAAACTAGTTCACTTGTCCGTAAAAAAACTAGTTCACTCGGCTGTCGTGCTTTGAATCACCTTCCTCCCAACATATTCCTCTCCTCAGGTGGACCCGGCAGGTCTCTGAATTTTCTCCCACTTTCTTTTTCGATGTAAACTGAGTTTTCTCCCAGTACTTTCCCCTAGAACCAACTCAACTGTCCCACGTCTAGCCTAAAAAATAATAATACCCCACATACTATTAACTCATCAAATTAAAATGATATTTTATTTTCGTAAGTTGAAAGTTCTTACAAAATAATAATAATAAGTGTTTATATATTACTTGCCAAGTTAACTCCTAGTGATTGCGTACATAAGCTTGCAAAGATTTTACTGACGTGCAATCATGTGTTTATGTTTTTATAACATTTCTCCATCTAGCCCAACATGATATTTTCACAAAGCCCAGCAAGTCCACGGATTTTGAGAAAAATGCAAACGGGATTTAAACAGGCTGCATAGATGCTACATCATTGTTTCACCCAGCCCACCAAATGGACTAAAAAACAAATGGACTGGCTGACATGTGGGCCAGTAGGTCGAAGCTTAAGAAGGCGTTGGATTTACATCCAACGGCCGGCATTCTTCTTCAATCTCTCGTCTTCTTCCCCCAGCACTGCCGGAACCGCCTGCTCCAGCCTTCAGCGTCCAGCGGCGTTGTTTTGCGCTCCTCAGTGAAATGCTACCTCGCCGACGGCCAGGCCATCCCTCCACTCAGCACCTCCTGTTATTCTCTGCCGAGTGTAGGCCCACCCTGCACCCGAACCAGTCAAGTTTCCCACTCCTCTCCGTCTGCGACTCCACTGTCGCGTCTTCCCCATCTCCGGGTCATTCCAGTCTGGGGCCTCGCCGTCGTCCACCGCCTCGGTGCGCTCGGCGTGGCGTGGTCAACATACGAGAGTCATCGGAAGAGGACTGTACGTGGAGAGCCTGACGGCTGGGACCCACGAGGTCCATGGTCGCACGCAAGGAAAGTTCCTCCTTATTACGCACTGTACGTGCACTGTACGTGGGAAGGTCTTCTGTATTTCACGAAAAAACGTTCCCCCTGCTGACAGGTCGGACCCACCAGCTATATCTTCGCACGCAAGGAAGTGCCTCCTTATTACGCAGCAAAAACTGAATACCCCCTGCTAGCTGGGACCCACCATAGTGGGTGGCTGACTTGTGGGCCTACTAAGTTGACGAGGACGAAGGGCTTTGTCAACTTAGTCAATATGAACGATTCTAGCTCCAGTGACCGTGCGATGTCCATCCAATGGCCATAGTGCTTCTTCAACCTCTGGTCTTCTTGCTCCAGCCGCCCAAAGCAGCGCCAGTCGTGCCGCGTGCTCCTGCCTCTCGTGGCCGGTTGTGATGCCGCGGACGCCTCACCTCCCCCTACTACTCCCACCACCGGCCCAGGGTATCCCTCTACTCACCCACACCCCCTGTTATTCTGCTGCGATGGCAGCCTCATGCCGTAGCCGAACCAGTGAACCCTCATACTCCTCTCCACGTGGTCATCCACTGCCGCGTCTTCCCCGGCTCCGCGTCGTCCCCTTCCTAGGCCTCGCCGTCGTCCACCGCCTTGGTGCTCTTGGCGCGGCGTGGTCAATGTGGTCAATGACTGACTTCCATCGGAAGAGTACTGTACGTGGAGAGGCTGACAGCTGGGTCCACGGCCACAGCCCAGTTTTTTTGTGATTTGCCAAGTAAGTCGCTTTGTTAGGCCTGTTGGGCTGCAAATCTTTCAAGACGAGGAGGGTTTCATTTGGCTGGCCGAGAAAATGGCCTATCAGTAATGAGAAATGGGTTGTACATTTTTAAAACACATCAAACCGGCAATTAGTTTCAAATATCTTTTTTTCATTTTGAGATTTTAAATTACATTAATTTTTATGCGTGGAGAATTTGTTGGATTTTATATTGATATACGTTTATTTTTAAAATCAGTTTGAATGTGAGTCGAAATTTCAAGATTAAAAACAGTTCGGACCGCACCGAAATATGCAAAATTTCGTATAATTTTTTAACCGTGGCCACAATATGGGCTGTATGCTAACAAAAAGAATATGGGCTCCAAAAAAAACCTTAAGAATTAGCAAATGGGCTGTAAATTATTAGAAATAATGGCAGATGGGATGTATGCTGTTTTCCATAGATTTGAGGCTTTCCTAAAAAAAGGTTGACGCACAAGCAGTGACTGTTGGATGTCCATCCAACGGCCATCGTGCTTCTTCAATCTCTGCTCTTCCTACTCCAGCCGCTCAAACAAGCGCCGGCGGGACTGCCTGCTCCCTCCTCCCTACGGCCGGCTGTGCTGCGGGGCAGGCCTCACCGCCCCATCATACTCCCATCGCTGGCCTAGCCATCCCTCTACTCACCCACACCTGGTGTTATTCTCCGGCGGCGGCAGACGAACCAGTAAACCCTCGTACAGTCGTACTCCCCTCCGTGTGGGAAACAACTGCCGAGTCTTCCCTGCCTCCGTGTCGTTCCCTTCCTAGGACTTTCCGTCGTCCACCGCCCTGGTGCTCTCGACGCGGCCTGGTCAACATGGTCAACGACCGACATGCATCTGAAGTGGACTGTACGTGGAGAGGCCGACAGCTGGGTCCACGGCCGCATGCAAGGAAATGCCTCCTTATTACGCGCAAAATAATGATTCCTCCACCTGACATCAGGGACCCACCGAAAGGGCCTCTGTATTTCGTGAAAAAACGTTACCGCCACTGACAGCTCGGACCCACCAACTATATCTTCGCACGCAAGGAAGTGCCTCCTTATTACGCACAAAAAAATGAATACTCCCCCTGTTAGCTGGGACCCAGTATAGTGGCAGGCTGACTTGTGGGCCTACTAAGTTGACGGGGACGGAGGGCTTTGTCAACTTAGTCAATATGCACGATTCTAGCTCCAGTGACCGTACGATGTCCATCCAACGGCCGTAGTGCTTCTTCAACCTCTGGTCTTCTTGCTCCAGCCGCCCAAACCAGCGCCGGTCGTGCCTCGTGCTCCTGCCTCCCGTGGCTGGCTGCAATGCGGCGGAGGCCTCACCGCCCCCTACTACTCCCACCGCTGGCCAGGCCATCCCTCTACTCACCCACACCCCCTGTTATTCTGCGGCGATGGCAGCCTCACACCGCAGCGAACCAGTGAATCCTCGTACTCCTCTACACATGGGCATCTACTGCCGCGTCTTCCCCGGCTCCGCGTCGTCCCCTTCCTAGGCCTCGTCGTCGTCCACCGCCCTGGTGCTCTCGTCACGGCGTGGTCAATGTGGTCAAGGAACGGCTTCCATCGGACGTGGACTATACGTGGAGAGGCTAACAACTGGGTCCACGGCCGCAGCAAGGAAGTGCCTCCTTATTACGCGCAAAATAATTATTCCTCCACTTGTCAGCGGGGACCCACTAGACGGGCCACCATATTTCGCGAAAAAAACGTTTCCCCCCTAACTGCTGGGACCCACTAGCTACACCTTCGCACGCAAGGAAGTGCGACCGGGCAAAAAAAAATGATTCGCCCCCTGACTGCTAGGACCCACTAGCTACATCTTCGCATGCAAGGAAGTGCGTCCGGGCAAAAAAAAAAAGATTCTCCCCCTGACTCCTGGGACCCACCAGCTACATCTTCGCAGGCAAGGAAGTGCCTAACAGTCGGGACCTACCTGGTCGAAGCGTATGTAGCATTGTCATTCTGGTCACGAACGTGTATGTACATACTGGTCGTTGTAGAGGTGCGCACGTGTCGTAGTAGAGGCGCGCACGTAGCATGTACACGTACGTACATCGGCAAGGGTGCAAGAAAGAAAATACGGCCACGTACGTACATACGGGCAGGGTCTCGAACGCCTACTCACGCATACGTACGGCCAGGGCTCGTGTACATGGCTAGGTCGGAATGGAGAAAGGGCGCGTGTACATGGCTGGGTCGGAATGGAGAAACAGCGTCATCGTCGTGTTCATGGGGAGGCAACGGAATGCGGCGTGTTCATCGGGAGGCAACGGAATGCGTCGTGTTCATGGGGAGGCAACGAAATGCGTCGTGTTCATCGGGAGGCAACGGAATGCGTCGTGTTCATCGGGAGGCAACGGAACGCGTGGGAGCCAACCGGCTTGGACGGAACAAGCGATGGAAACGAGGCCTGGTGTATCGCACAACAGAGAAAACGGACCTCCTACGTTCGGAACGGGGGTCTTGTTGATCGGGAGGGGTGTGGCGTACCGCAAAACGGAGGAAATAGACCTCCTATGGTCGAAACGAGGGGTCCTGTTGATCAGGAGGGGTGTGGCACCGCAAAACGGACGAAACGGACCTCTTACGGTCGAATTGGGGGTCCTGTTCATCAGGAGGGGTGTAGTGTACCGCAAAACGGGACTCCACGTGATACTGTTCATCTCCACCGTCGACCTCCTCCAGCCTCCACGGGCTCCTGTTCATCCAGCCTCCACCGCACGCTACTCCACCGGCTACTGTTCAACCACCCCTCCACAGGCACCCCCACCGTCTACTGTTCATCCAGCCCTCCACACCACGGGGTC